>NW_008668979.1:0-42662 GCF_000695815.1 Acanthisitta chloris
GGATCCTCTCTCCTGGCATCCCCTGCCATGGCATCTCTACCCCTGGCATCCCTGACCCTGGCATCACCCCTCTGGAATCCCTGGCCCTGGCATCCCTACCTCTGGCATCCCTGTCTCTGACATCTCCCCCTCTGGCATCCCCTCCTCTGGAATCCCCTTCCCCTGGGATCTCTTCCCCTTGGGCAGGCAGCCGTGGGTGTGAGTGTCGGTGGTTCCCTCGTTTTGGGTTCAGTAACTGGCATCCCTATTTCTGACATCTCTCCCTCTGGGATCCTCTCTCCTGGCATCCCCTGCCCTGGCATCTCTGACCCTGGCATCCCTGACCCTGGCATCTCCCCCTCTGGCATCCCCTCCTCTGGAATCCCCTTCCCCTGGGATCTCTTCCCCTTGGGCAGGCAGCCGTGGGTGTGAGTGTCGGTGGTTCCCTCGTTTTGGATTCAGTAAAATAAAGTCTCGTGGAGCGCAGAGAGTGTCCCGTACCTTGAAGGAACGGCTTGGGTTTTTTAATTTCCTCAGCCTGGAAAGTTTCGTGGAAACTCCTTTGGTGTCACCTTAGACAGAGGAAGCATAAAGGGAAAGAATCTGTTCTCATAGCAGCAAGGAGTTCAGAGGCAGGTGATTGGTGCACCGGGGCTTCTCCTCGGAGTTATTTTTATTTGAAACCTTGCCAAAAAATGTCTCGAGTGTACATCACGGCCGGCATAAAAAATTATTGGTAGTGTTCAAGTCTTTCACGAATAGCTTTCCACTGTTCTGCTACTCTGCTAATGCTTCTCAGGGCCCTTGGACTTGGTGGCTCTGTCCTAGGCAGCTTGGGATTTTGTACCAAGTTGCTTGGTTTCTGCTCATAAAAGTTAGCTGACTGTTCCTTAAGTTGCTTTCTCTAAGCCTGGTTACCTACATCTGTAAAGCCTGGTTACCTATATCCCAGTAGTGCACAGTGAGAAGCAGCTACTTGGAGTCCCTTGCCTCTTACTGTGCATTGCCAAAGTGCAGTCCCAGCCTCCCAGCTATCTGCCACTTCCATCACTTGTTACAACAGGGCTCTTCTCCTTCCCAAACACTCAGCAGTGAATAATACAGCAAAACCACAGGATTTCAGCAGACAGAAGTTCTTCCTCTCCCAGAAGTACCTCCTGAGGAGCTGTCTTGTAACTGTCCCTCATCCATGAAGCCACTGAAATATTTACTAGGCAACTTAAAGAGCAGCAGTATACAAATGATACTTAGCTTTGTCTGCTCGACAGGATATATAAGTAGGATTATCTGTTTATAATGTGTGAGGGAAACTGGTGTCAAAGGAAGGACATCTGGCAAAAGCTGAACCCAAATAATGCCATTTGTGTGTATGTAAGGAGTGCTTGCACATGTAGAGCTTGCTTCTTTCATAATGCCAAGCTCTTTGAAGATACTGTTGTATTTCTTGGCTCCTTCTGAACTGCTTTTGGAGTCCCAAATATCTGTGCTGGGGAAATAAATCACAGACATGTACAGCAGCAAACATGACATAAGACAGCTTTAGCATAAAGCGTTGCACCATGAAAACACAGAGGCTGCTATAGGCTGCAGCAACACACATTTCTGTGATCATCTTTTTATATTGCTTCTAGATTACACTGTAGATCAGAGATATAAACAATTTTGACACTGCTGGTATTTTTTATGCCAACTTCAGCTAGGACCTGGATTTCAACACCCAACTTCAAGTTGCTGTTTGGAGAAATTCCATGGAATTGGCCTAAGTAAATTAGGTTCCATTAGTTCTTCTCTGATGATGCCTGTTGCTTTCTCCAGGACCAGTGAAACTATGCAAACAGAGGAAGCTTGTGACTCTAGGAGTTACTGAGACCAGATTTGGACAAAATATCTCATTCCTAAGGGAATAAAAAGTGACCTTGGTCTTAGAGGTCCCAAACCAAAAATAAATTTTGCCTTTTTTATAGTTCTTTGTGTGCACAGAAATATCACAGTTTTACTCCACAGTTAAAACTTCTTCTTGTTATGTTTGTTCATAAGCAGAAACAGGAGAGAGAAGGAATGGGAAAACATATTTTGGTAATTGTTCGTTGCTTTTTAATTGCTTAGGAGCCACTCGATACCATTACTGTGAGGAGCTTTAAGCACTGTGATAGATAATATCTGAGAACCTCCCAAAGATTTGGAAATTGAAATCCAAATATTATCTTTTCCTTTCCAACATGAAGAAAACAAGTTTGATTAGTTTATAACTCATTTGTTTTTGTTTGTGCGCCTGGGTGTGCTTGAGAATGAAAAGAGAAAGGAGAAGATATCTGAAGAGAAACTAAGGCAGAGATAGGAGTCCTATATTTAGTGAAGCAGCAAACCTAAACAACATTCTTTTCTCTTGTGAAAAGTTCTTTCAGAATCTGTATCCAGCTCCTGTGAAAATGCTGTCTCTTACATTCACAAGCTCCCCAAAATTGTATGTATTCCACTGGCGTCCAGCTACCCTGGAAGAGCAAACCAGCTGACAGGGCCATTTCTTCCCATGTGTATTGTATTGTGCTGAAACCCTTGTCTCAGCATGACCTCTGTAATTTATTATGTATATTGTTTTCTTGCAACAGTGTCATTTCTACTCTGGGATGTTCCTGCCACACTGTAGTGCCTGCAGTCTGCCAGGGTACTTGGTGTTTCCAGTTCTGCTGGCATCAATGCCCTTCATGTATTTGCTTCATACTATTGCACTTGATTTGGAGAGCTGTGGGTTAGGGGCACTATTAATTAGAAGTAACTCCAGATTTAAAACAGGTGTTTTGGCTGAAATTCAGGTCTACTATAAATCAGCCCTTCTTGGGCACAAAACTTGTGAGGCACAAAGGTGAGCACATGCTAATAAACTGTTGCAGGTTCATTACCAAGAACTTGAGGACATATCTGCAAACAGTAACAAAAAAAACCCAGCAACCATGATCTGGGAAGTTAAGGGTGCTGGTGAACAGCAGTTTCAGAGAGGGAGAAGGTTTGAAACAGGGCTGGGCCAAAGGGATTGAGATGTAATCGCTGAAGGGAATGGTAAGAGGGACAGTGATGGGGCAAGGAGGTAATGGGGCGGAAAAGCAGAGGCAGCAAAGCCACTTGCATAAGGTTGGGAAATGCTCTATCAGTGTTGTATAAATGATTTGGAAACATGTTACAATCCACATGTTTCCCATGACCCATTTCAAGGATCACCATAGTTTCATTTGCTGTTAAGGGTTGTAGTCTTTTCCCCAGCTTTTCAGGAAAGGTGGATTTGATGTCAGCCCCAGGAATTTAGCATCTCCTTTACTCAGAGACATAAGATGTAGAATAGACTGTAGGAAATAGAAAGCTGCTATGACATGTGCCCATGTCCATGGCCACTTAGGACTATATAGTCCATTTGTCATGCACCTCTGGCAACAGAGAACTCCAGAGCATCTGCATGGCTAGAACCAGGCCACTCACTGACCATATGCAGCTATGTGGGGTTTGTGATGCACTTTTGAGTAGCCTAATTTTGCCCAGCCTAGTAGAACTCTGCCTATTTACCGCCAGTGCAATAATTTCAAAACCATATTCAAAGAGTTTGGCAAAAATTTACCCAATGTTGCTTTTCTATGACTATGGTAAGAATTCAATATTATTTGCATCACCATAGAAACATAATTAATAATTTTATGGACAATAATGAATTTCTTTTAATAACACCTCTAAGAAGATAAACAAAAAGAAACTGGCACATAGAAAAATTATGGTTAAAGTAACACTTGTTAGTAAAATGAAGTAGCCCAGGCGTGTGAGTCTCATTATTCATTCATGCTGCCAACACAACCAGGCACCAGCAGAGGTACAGAAATTGGCCAGATTACATGTGTGGAGAGGAGGTGGCAGGATCATTGAGGATTGCTGGAATATCGCAAAATAATCACAGCACACAATGGAGTTACAATACTTTTTAATTGATACCCCTTTTCACTACTCCGTATGTGCTTGTTCACACCTCTGATATCTTTATTGCACACATATAGCATGATAACCAGATTTTACTTTTGCTTCTCTTGTATACAGTTTCTATGAAATGATGTTTCTGATCCTTCAGACTTTAAGTACTCAGCTCCTTCCTTTCCTAGTGACCATTTTTCCATGCTTAGCTCATTCCTGTTTCAAATACATCACCCTCTTCCATCCAAATATCCACCTTAAGCCTATCCAGAATTTTCATGCTGAAATAGGAATGTTCAGCTATTGTTCTGCATTCCTCTTATACCACCTGCTTTTCTTCGAGCTCCTTACTGTCCTCACATCTAGTCCAAGTCTTGTCCTTGCAGACAAAGCCAACTTCCTCAAGTCAACTGTGATTCAGAGATCTTTCCTAGTTCTCTTCTCTCTTGTTGGAAATAGTGACAGCTTTCATGTTTCTTTTGTTCCTTTCACATTGCCTCTTTGTGTAAGGCCAATATCCAACATCCTTTCTCATACACAGTATTCTGAGCTCTGCAGCTTGTGTCACCTTCTCATGCAGCTCCAGTAATGTAGTAGTCAATGTCCCTTGCTGTTCTGTTCCCCAAAAGGAAGCCGACTTTGTCAAGGAAGAAAGCAGCTGCCCGAGAGCTAACGTAATTTTGACATGAAAAAAGCAGTTAGGAAGGAATAAAAGTGAGTCAGTACCATTTCATGGTGGGGAGCAATTGGAACTACTTTTACTGCATCCACTTACAAGCAGGATATCTGGGTAGGAGCTCCCATGCCATATGAGAGGATGTAAGTAGAGGTGGAAAACAAGTTCTGAATTCTGTCGTGTGTTATAACACCTTTCTTTCCCTGTCTTGACATGAAACTTTCACATTGCAAAATTGATCTTGTCATTAATGCTATAAGCAGGATTGCCACCTGACCAACAAATGCACATAACAAATGTCTTGAAGTGTGAGAGAGAAAGGAAACAAGCTCCCTTCCATTTTGTTCACACTTCCCAGTGGATGTGTCAAACACTGACACCTCTGAGGAGCAAGAGGCCTGCTGTCCTCTGTGTCTGTCATGCATTGCCCATCAGCACTAATGCTTTCCTGCTGCTCTTTCCTTCTTTTTTTTCACACATCCTTTTTCAGCACCGGGCACTTTCCCAGTAATTCGCTCAGATACTGCACAAGCTAAAACAAACCTTACAACACAGCCTTACCAGCATGATAAGTGCACCTATATACTTCCCCAAAATTTCTGGACACCATCCATCATGCAGGAAAAAAGTGGCCCCATCTCAGCCTCATCGCTTCCCCCTAGTCTGATGTCGAAAGCCTAGGGCCTTGCTGCCAAATACTTCTCCCCATCACTGCAGGCTGGCAGTGTTTGTGAGACTTGGCAGGAGACAGCATTTGATAAAAATCCTTCTCTGCGCCCTTCTGGGAGGGCACTGTCATTCATTTCACTCCCCTGCCAGTTCACAAGCACCAAGCCAGCAGGGTGAGTGCAGGAGGAACTGCATTCCTTTTGGGCTCCTCTAACTCGGAAGCAGCTCCTATCATTTTCTTCAGTCACCTTTGAGCCAAAAGCAAGCAGAACACACTTCAGCCCCAAAGGAATATTTTTAAGGAAAGTTATAGGCAAACAAACATGCAGGATATCAATGAAACAGCCACTTCAGCATGCTGCCAAGTTATAATTGGTACTTATGCTCACACTCTTGCACACACATACGTGCAGCAGAGCTCAATCAATTCCCTCATTAATGTTGAGACCCATGTGCTCATGCTCTGTGTCTGGGAAAGCTTTACACCCACATGAATTTTGATGTGGAGCTGAAACAAAAATGTTGATGCTGGCAATGCCAACTATAGAGAGTAAATAGCTGGGTCCTGCCAATGCTGACTTGAATGGGGCTTCTCACCCAGAAGAAAACCTATGCGTGAAAAGTATTCTCACGACCGGGTCTGCACAGCAAAAGTAAATCCCCATCCCCTTCCTGAAACGAATAAATCCATTTATGCCAATGAGTTGGTTTCAAGCCTTGTATAGGTAGGTTCCACTTCCCGTGTCTTTATGTGAGATCTGAATCTTGCCCACTGGAGTGAGTCAGGCTATCTGTGTTTGGCTCTGTGCTTCAGGGGTCAGTGACTGCATTTACACGTGGGCAGACTTCATGCTGATTAAATCAAACTGCTGCACTGAAAAGAACATTAACTAAATGCCTCCTAACATTCTAATGGTGTATAAACTATTCTGAACATTAAAATCCATAGAGGATTTGTCCTAATTCATTCCAGTACACACAAGTACATAAATGAAAGTGCTTTCCATTCAGTTAAATGGAGGAAATGCATAGAAAAAGAAATTAACTGGAACTTAAAATTGCTTTGTTTTACAGGATCTGAGAAGCAAAGAATTACAAGTAATATTGGAATGAATTTTCTTACATTCTCCATCATCCTGTCTTTCCTAGTTTTATTTCTTAGTGCTCAAAAAGCAATATTTTCTGAGTAGTGGTGATGCAGGCTTGTCTTGATAATGTGCTTCAGCCACAAGCCCTGTCTAGAAGTGCTTGGATTATATGTTCTGCTTGTTTCCTCCACTGAAACCAGGGATAGATGCAGGGCAGATGTAAGTGGCAGAGATGCAGTGCTCCCTTCACCGCTATATGTCAAGCAGCCACCTTTCTGCCAGCTCAGTGGCCTTCAGGAGATCCCACAGTGGAGGGACAAATGCAGGAGAACACATAGTCACAGCTCTGCCTCAGGTCATGCCTTCTCTATGACTCCTCACTGCTTGCAGATGGGGTTGAGGTGCCAGGGAGGGGATGAAGTGATATGCTGGGAACAAGGGAATTGCCAGCACTAGAGCAGTGGAGTGGGAGAGGGGCTACAAGAAGGCTAAAATTCCCTTGCTTGCCTCCTGGAAAATCCATATTGGTTTAAAGGGGCAAGTGAATCTGGCAACAAATTTCTGTGACTTCAGATCATAAGTCACCTACTGTTTTGGAAGTTGTGTGATGTGGATCTTTCCACTGCCAACTGTCTTCAGGTCAAGAAATTCACTTTTCATGGATCACAAAATCACCAGAATTTTTACTGGTCCCTTTTTTTTTCCTGCATGCAGGAACAAAGAGTGGTAGAGGATGTGTGTTTTCTAAAGAATCCACCTAACCAGTTCTTCTCTTTGGACCACTTCTGTGTGCTTTCACTAGTCAGTTAAACCCTCCCTTGCCTTTTCATACAGTGTCCTTTTTCACTGGAAAGCCAGACATGTTGGCAGTGCTTGCTACCAGCGGAATAAAGAAGGAATAATGATCCAAAAGAGAGTATCATAGCCTCTCAAATTGCACTGGGATATTCTCAAGTCAAACACTAACTTTGCATTTGTTGGTATTCACTTTTAACATTCTCCAAGAGAGCCTGTTCATTGCTAAAGTCTTTGTGCATTGCAACAGCAACAGCAGGACAAACTACAAAAGTAAGATGAATATTCTGCGCTGAAACCTAGGACGAACTACAAAAGTAAGATGAATATTCTGCACACCTGTGTTTTTTAAACCTCAAAACCAAAAAATGATAAAGAGCAAAAATGGGTATCAGATGCCTTGAACTGGTTCAGATTAGATAACATGGTTGGAGGAAAGAGGAGAAGAAAAGTAGTGTGTGCAACATCTTGTTGACTTGAAAGATCAGATATAACATTTTACTGGGAATAGTTGTAAAGAAAACAGTAGTGTAGGCAGGTAAAACCACAGATCAAATACTTTTCAGGTCCATATTTCATCACACACAGTATGCTTTCAGATGCCAAATTCTGTTCCTCTTGAATCTATGGCAAAATGCCCACTGACTTCAAACAGAATAGGTTTTGTCCCTGTAAGCTACAAGTACAGCCAGCAATACCAATGTATTATAGAAATGAATTGTGTATGTGAGGAGTAGGGAGTTGGTTCCGCAAACTTAGTGCCTGCCTGATCTTAATGCTTTCTAACAAACCCCTTGCACTCTTGGGACATCATATCAGTCTTTGGGTTTTTAGGCCAGAATATTTTAAAGTCTGTTGGCTAGAGTATTTAATGCTGATAAACTTTATTTAGTAAACGGTTTTTAAAAATTGTTATCCGAAGTGTTCAGAAGTATTAGGAAACATTCTTTTCAAAACAGATCTTTTTGGTATTGCTACAAGTTTTATTCAGTAAACCTTGGTATTGCTATTCTCTTTCTTTTACCTTCTCCTCTGTTCCATGACATTGTCTTTACTGAAGTTTATCCAAATCTATATTCTTAAGCCTTTATCCTGAAAGTGGATTGGGTAAATCTTTATAATTGTTAGACATCTCCGAGCATTATGGCATGTATCCGAGTTTGGGTCTGTGCATGGATATGAAAATGAATAGCAGAAAGCAAACTACTGAACTTTTTGTGCAATTAAGTAATTTAGCATCAAAACAAGTAAAATTGCCAGCAGTGTATCTGTAGTATTTTAAAATCAGATAAAAATAGGATTGCTGTATTCTTTAATTAACATAGCTGAAAGTTAGCCAAATCAGCTTCAGACACAGCAGGAGACGTACAGTTTGTCCTGATTTTGTGGGGAATGAAAAAATGTAATACTTGGCACACAAACTAACTGTGCTACTCAAAATGTTACCAAAACATATTCAACTAAATCAAATATGGTGGTTTACCAGAAATTAGTCCACATATTTTAACAGAACAAAAAAGCACAGTTTTAAAGTTGTGGGTTACTGAAAGAAACAAAATCTAGACAAAAGTGATTATCAGTGACATGAAAGCTACTTACATATTGAAATCCTTTGGCCAAACTCTTGCATTCTTAGTGACAGAAAGTAACATCATCCCCTATAAACAGTTTTGTTGATTTGGGAACCCAGTCTTTTATGGCAAATGAAATTTCAAGCTGTTTCAACTGGAGTGAATATTTTCAATGGTCAAAATGTTAAAACCCACCATTTTTTAATTTCTATGTGTCAAGTTGTATAATATGGCTTTTGATGAGATTAGAGGTATAATATAATCATGGGGTAAATTGTTTATTAAACAGGAACAAACATCAACTGAGTAAACATCATATTAGTCCTTACAACATCTAGCCCAGATGTAGTCCCTGCCTGTGCGTGATGAAACTGCAGTGTCTCACTAAGCAGATCCTTTATTGTACATATGTAAGGGCAGAATTCTGTTTTTCTCAAATGCACATCCTTAATCAAAGGTACTCTCAGGAGTCATAAAAAGTTATATAAAGTCCAAAAAGAAAGCCTCTGATGACATCACACATGGACCTCAAACCAGTCCTGTCACAAAAAGGTTAAACTGATTCTTCCTGAAGCAGTGAGGACTGAATCCAGAAAAATTCCTTGAGGTGGGACACTGCTACCTTCCTTGCAAAGTTTTATGGTTTTAAATTGGAGTTCAAATTCCTGCCAATAAGGTTTTGAGGGGGACATTCATTAAATTAGTGCCTATGGCAGCTGCTCTTAGCATTCACTTCTTTGTAGACAGCCCAGCTCAGTTTGAGGGTAACACTGGTCCCCATACAAGAGGTATATGTGCAGACAGCTACTAAATTTACATTTAGTGGCCTTTTCTGTCTTTAGAAATGATTAGGTCTTGGGTTTTTTTCTTCAAGAACTTAATTATGAAGATTGCCTCATTTCCAGATGTGACATGCCATAGCTTTAGAAGAAACACTTACATGAAGAACTTTTCAAGATTGCCCCTCAGACCACATCTCTTAGTGTTCCTCTAATCCAGGTAATTTTGTTTCCTAGAAAGTACAGCTCATCATTTCATAGGACTGACTTTCCCCTGCACAGATGGTTTGCTTGTTAAAAAACTTTCCTTCAGAAACCACAGTATAACATGAGCACTTAGGCAATAGTTCCCAAATTTGGGTTTCTGATTCTTCATAAGGTTGTAGTAGTCCTGACTGAGGTTGTGATTATAGCCAAAATAAAGTAAGCTAGATCATCCTGGGGCTGTGAGACAGTCTGAAGGGGAACTTGCAATCAGAAGAGGAGCTACTCAAAAGCCAACTGGACCACAAGTTACTCTTGTACCAGCTTCCATTTTTTGGGACTTTGATGATTACACATATCAGACTGTCTATAAGATGTATCCTATAGTCACAGTGGGTGAAGGTTATTATAGCCCATCCATTTTACAGACAGTAAACATGAAGACAGGAGGCCCAAAGACAAGAAAGGCCCTGAAGTCTTGAGATTGAGGCAGGAATCTTTCCTTTCCTCAAGTCAGGGCTGCTGATTCATTTTGCAGCATAGCCCATGGAGCTGTGCCTCTTCAGGTGAGACACATTTGCTGGGCATCCTCCTCAAAGATTTTCAGATCTCTTTTCTACCCCAACACCATATCCCCTTGGTAAGAGAAGGTAGGATAACTCTGACCCACAGGCTCTCTGTCACTTCTCCCTGATATGTACTCTCCACAAAAGCAGAAATATCCAGGTTCTTTGGTAAACAAAGGGATGTGTGGGAGCATTTGTTCCCTTCGAGACTTAGAAACATCGCATTGGCAGAGCTAAAAACAAAGACCTAGTTCTACTGCTCTTGCAAAAACATCTGGCCAGCACTGTCTCTTAAAAAAACAGACTGGAGGAATGTAAACATGTGTTTGGCCAGTAAAGGAATCGTTATATAAATGTTAATTATGAAGAGGATTTCCCATGACTACAGGGCTTTTGACAGAACTTTGATCCCATGCAAGACACAAGTCTCAGGAGTCACATGCTCTGCCTTAGAACTGTGCTGGCACTTCTCTGAGCTGTAAGAAGCTGCAAGGGCATTTGCTGTAACACAGGAACAGAAGAAGCTTTGATGATTGAAAGTGAAGTTTGCACAGCTACATGCTGAAGCAATCCTCTGTTTAATTAAACAGTTCCATTGGTCAGAACATGTGAGTATCTAGCTATGATCGCTGAGTGACCCATGCATGACAAAATACAGGAAAAAAAAATTTAATGAGCCTCCCAAACTCTCTTGTTCCCCATAATCTAGCTGAAACCAGCCATGAGATCCATGTATCTCATCTGGTCAGCCAGCTATTATCTTCTCCCGAGGCTTAAGTGCCTGCCTTTGGTCTCCTCTTACTACCTGCATATTCCCAGTGGTCTTTGTTTTTCTTAGCAAGTCCAGTACAATTCAGGCTACAATTACAGAGCACACTACAGCAGCCTATTGAGCAGGTAGGTATAGTAATGAGATGGTCTGCTGAGCTAGAATACCTGCAGTGTATATTGCAACCCACCTAGTTCGTTCATTGTGTGGAGTAAACACACTCTTGGTCTTCTGCCTGCTTCCAGACATTTCTTCCATTTTGACCTTGCTTCCTATGCCCTTCTCTTCCTTCCCTCTTTCCCCTTACCTTTCTCCCAAATTTTTTTGCCCCTCAGTCTTCTTGTGGCTTTAATCCTGATCTACACTCTGCTGCTCTCCTCCTGGGACACACTTTTTAAAGTAGGATGCATTGAAATCCACTTTTCCCTTAATGAACCTCAAACAAAATAATTAACTAAAAAAATAATTACAGACTATACATTTGGTATGGGCTATGGAATCATTACATTTTTGCTGTTATGAATGTGAGATTCTTCTCTTTGCTTTCAGTATTTTGAGCTGTTAGGATATGACTTTCATGCTTTTTTTCCTCCACAGCCAGGAGAGATTCAAGTTAATTTGACCTTTCCAAAGGGATGCTGAGAATCTCACATGGGTAACATGACTCCAGGCTCCCACAAAGATCACAAGAATGGGAGACAACCTTAGGCTTTCTTTGCTGTGAATAGTGCCATTTAGCAAAGGGAATGACTCACCATGTCCAAAGTGAAGCCTGTCCTCAGATCATCGGGGTGAAGGCACCAGAGAACCACTTTAATGATCTGCATGTTGGCATTGCTGGTGGCTTAAGCAGATACTGTGACACTCCTCCTCCCACTACAGCCAACCCTTGCTCATGCAGCACTTGTGCTGCCAATGATGAATCTGACCAGGGAACTTACCTGACCAAAAAATATTGCTGTTTTTTTAATCAGCCCTTTTTTGCAGAGTTACTTTTTCAGTTGAATCAGAGTTCCCTGTTCCAGTTTGAGATGTGGCTCCAAAGTCTGTCAGCAGAGTAAAGGTGCTGAGAGGCAGGAATGGGCAGACAAGACTGGGAGTTCAGGAATATGAAAACTGTGGGTCTTTGGCAGTCCAGAGAGTGAATAATGAACCATGCTTCGGGACTGAAACCTTCTGTCTGCCTTGCCTGTTAAACTCTTATTGCATGAGGTGCTCTATAAATAATGTCTTTTGAAACTATAGCAAGTGTATTTTAAAAGAGAAAAAACATTTACTGAATTTTCACTGTGATTTATCTTCCAGCCCTCCTCCCTTCACGGTCCCCTGTGGCTGAACATCTCATTTATGCATTTAACAAATGCGAAACAGAATACTCCACTGCTTTTCCTCCCATTCTTAAATAAAATTGTGAGAATCCAGCCTTTGAAAATGACTAAGCAAGGCAACAGGACTTCTTCTCAGGAAGAAAGAGAGAGATCTACATTTGAGGTTTTACAGGGTTTCACACAGCGAGAAAGAGTTGAAGCATTTAAAAACCAGAATTCTTAATCAAACTTTTAATTGAAGGAGTGCTTTATATATCAGAATTTCTGTCCATATCCAAGGGGCCACATAGGAGTTCTGTGCAGGCATTGGAGAGAGTTTGTAATCACAAGCTAAATGTACACCTTGACTTAGTTAAGATATTAATGTTGAAACCAGCATGTTTATTCCAAGAAATAAAATAGGAGTTACATTTCTGAAGATGACAAAATTTGAAGCATATTTATTTGCAGTAAAAATCTGCCCCTGAAGGAGGAAATAACAGTTTGTTGATAAGTGTTGACTCTGCAATAAACTCAGTGGTGTCAGAGGCCCAGCTTTTCCAAGAGGATGATTCTGCGAGTGCCTTTGGTACCCGCAGAGCAGGTGATAAATTATGCATCCTTGATCTATGTCTTGTAGCAACATTACCTTTTCTTCTAGTGATGTAAAAAGCTCCAAGAAGGAGTCAAAGCCTCAGCCACATTTAATATTGACTCACAAGCTTTTGTCACAGGCAAGCATGATTTCCTGATCTCTTTGACACCCAAGAAAAGAAGGATGATTGAGAGACCTATAAATCTCAAAGTCCTGTTTTAGACATAATAGAGCGAAGGAGAGAAAATGATGACAACGTAGCATTTACGTGGTCAAAGTACTACAGTTGTAATAACAGACCAAATACCCTCATAAAACTAAGGAGTAAACACTATTATCTCTGTACAGAAGCTTGCCAAAGGTGATAGGCCCTGGAGTTTATTTTAAGTAAGATTGAACTCTTCAGTTCATCTCTAGAAACTAATAAGCAATTTCAAAGTAAACCTGTAGCAGAAATAAGAATAGATACTGGGTCTTGCAGGGTTTCAAGCTCACTCCACCTCACAACCATCAAATTTTTGTGTCCAAGAGGTAGCTGAAAGCTATATTAAAAGCTGGGGTTTATTGTGTGGACCAGTTGTCTGGAATTTGTCTCCTGCAGATTGTTGTTTGTTTGGTGTGTCCCTGAAAAGAAGTAATCCTTCTTTCCACTCCTGTTGATAAACCACAAGTTGAAACAAGCAGGTCTTTCCTTGAATGCCAGCCAGCTATTATTATACAATTTGTAATCAGATCAAAGCAAACACAACCTTAGCCCTCGGACAGTGCATCATAGCAGCATACCTTTCACATGGAAAGGAGGAGGAAGGGGGAGGAGAATGCATATCCTGCTTTGCTCTCCAAATGTGACTGCAGGTATGTTAAACCATAATTATGGAACTGGCTAAGCTCTTGGCTTTCAGACTTCTGGGTTGTCTTGCCTCCTTAGTCTATTTCTGGGTGCTGTAAATATTGCTGTTCATGTAGCAGGAAAGCAACTAAGCCACAGCCTTGGTGGCTAATGACTCAAAAAATGTGAGGACAGATAGAAGCCATACCTTCCTGTTTCTGAAATCACTTGCTCAGCAAATCAGCACAGATTGATGCAGCCTTTATACCTTAACAATAGTCCTTGCTGCACCTGAGGGATTGTGCTGTGACCGGTGTCCTTCCCTCAACCTGCCCTTTTCTGTGCCTTGCAAGAAGCAGACAGACCAGAGCTCAAACTTGCCACCTGTAGGAAACCTTTGCCAAGAACAGAGGTATTACTTTGCCAAGCTGATAGCTCTGTTATTGACATTTATAATTCTTTGCATTTTATGTTAAAGCCCAGCTTCTGGAATTGAGTGGTTATGTGAGAAATTCAATGTTTGCTTATTTCTTTGGAAGGTTTCTAGTGTTCAGGTTTGCAAAGAAAGGACTTCTGAATCCAGGGCTCAGTAGTTAGAAGGAAGGGGAAACTCCACAATTGCCACCTATAGGAAATGGTAACATTTTTAAGCAAATGTCATGGTAATGAAATCTGAGTCATGATGTTTTAAGATCTGGGCTGCTGATAGTGCCTCTTTTAATGTCCTTTGCATAGTCCCACAGACTCTTTCACATCTGGTCATAGACCCAGCACACGGTTTGTGCTGCGTAATAGCAGAACAACAGGTTTCCTGATACCTGCTTACATCTCAAAAGTCATGCCAGGTAGGCACTGCTTGCACCTCCACAAGTAGTTATTCTCCTTCTGCGCAAAGGAAGAACTTTAGGCCAATATGGATGACATGTCCCACAGGTGGTGGCTTTTTCCCCAGTTTCCTCAATACAGTGTTTTCATCAGCATTAAAAAAGTGAGCTCAGTACACTGGAAAACACCTCTAAGATGCCAGAGTACAACTATTAACCCAGCACCACCATGTTCACCACTAAACCATGTCCCCAGGTGCTACATCCATACTCCTTTCATATAATTCCAGGGATGGATATTACGCCACTTCCCTGGGCAGCCTGTTCCAATGCCTGAAATGGGATTAACAGCAGGATATTGAGTTAGGGGAAGAAAACAACAGGAACAACTGCTTGCATGGTGCTATAAGAAAGGTGCTTCAACCCTGATCTGAATTTCTGACAACTCCCAAAAGGTTCAGGTGTAGCTGGTCAGCACCAGGTTTCGAAGCTGAAGTCTACATAGAAGTTGCTGGCAGTGTGCCAGGAACTTGCTCTCCTCCTCCTTGCTTTCCAAACACTAAATTGCTTTAAAGGAGAATCTAAAAATACATCAAATGCTTCCTGATAAATATTTTTCCACATACACCATTTCTGTACTTGTCATGGGGCTGTTATGAGGGTGAAATGTTCTACCAGCCACTCTCTCTGCTAAGATGCCTGGCACATAATGACTGTGTTTGAGAGCTTGAGATTTGAATGTCAGTACATCCAAAGCAGAGGAAACCCAAAGAACTTCATAGCTCTAACAGGGATGTGGAAAAGCTTCCTGGTTTAAAAAAAAGTAATAATAATATAAAAACCTGTGAAAACAGGTAACTCCACATTTACTCCTGGTGTTATGTGATCCTTCCTCCCTTTGAGGTACAGTGGATACCTTGTTCCACCTTCCGAAAACATCCGGCTCAGTGGAAGGAGGATGTTTGTTCTGATCTTCTGAAGAAGTTTGAAGCAGAGCCCAGTCTGGGGCCCCTGATGAAAGGGTTCATGATGCCACACTCCCTTGAGGAGATTTTGAAGTAACCTAATTTGCTGTGAGATACAAATGAAACCGTTCACTTGAACAGGTTTTTCCCTTTCATGCATAATGCAATCCTCTTAAGCTGCAGGATTCCTGTCTTTCAGATTTGCTGAGGCACACACTGACTTGTTGTAACATTAAAAATACTGAGTGCCCTGACTAGCAAGGCTGGGTTATTTGCAATTATGAATTACCAGAATTTTAAAATTTGCTGGGCAAATTTTTGGTCTTAGCGACATGTTTCTCATCTGACAATCTAGGTGGATATTTTTAAGGCTGATGTCATTCTTTTTTACTTTATGATGACTGAAGAGGGCTTAAAAAGAGTTTGTGTCTGTCTGGTTTACATTTATCCCAGAAAAGAGACTGGAGAACTTGCAAAAGTCTTACATAAAGTACAGGACAAAGCATTTTGTCCACTGTGTAAGGTAGAATTTTAATTTATTCCTGTTGTTGCTACCCATTTACTCCAATTTCTGACACATACCTTGAAGAAAACCATATTGTTCAAGGCCCTGTGACTTATATTTATTTTGCTGAAACTGCTGAAAAATTCTCTGCTGAAGCAAGGGATAAAGCTGATTTCCAGATTTTTAAAAGATAAACAACAGTCAAACAGATTCTCAAACAAATTTCTGAACAAATAGATTGTGATGCCCCTAAAAATATACAAGTGAAACCATCTCTGTCTCAGATGCCTGGTTCTTATACTGTTAAAACCAGGGCAGTTTACCTTTCTACACTGCACCACTCTTAGATCGGTGGCGCTGCGTGTGTCAAATCCCATCAAAACTGCAATCTTGTCTTCTTTATTGAATAACTGGCCAACTGGAGCCGTGTTTGGCTGCTGTTGACATCACTGATTTTGCTAAAGGGACTAAATAAACAGTTAAATTCCCAAAAGCAAGTGCTCACCCATGGCAAAACATCCCAACAATCAGAATTACTTCAGCTTTATCATAGCAGAAACGGGGCCAGAGACTTGTCCCATATCATTCTCATCCTGCTAATGACAAGTTCACTGAAGATGGCAGCTTCTGCCTCTAAATGCACGATGGAAATTAAACAGATATCTAGACTCCCAAGGTTTTTTTTCAGACTATGTGTTTGACTTGTAGTGATGGTCCTCATGTCTGTGCTCCACTCTGGTGAGACCCCATCTGGAGTACTGCATCCAGCTCTGGAGTCCTCAGTAGAAGAAAGACATGAACCTGTTGGAGCAGGTCCAGAGGGGCCACAAAAGGGATCAGAGGGCTGGAGCACCTCTCCTGTGAGGAAAGACTGAGAGAAGGAGTTGTTCAGCCTGGAGAAGAGAAGGCTCCAAAGAGACCTTATAGCAGCCTTCCAGTAAAAGGAGGCTTACAAGAAAGATGGAGAGAGACTTTTGACAAGGACATGTAGTGTAGAACAAGCTGTAATATCTTTTAGCTGAAGGAAAGCAGGTTTAGATTGGATATTGGGAAGAAATTCTCTACTGTGAGTGTGGTGAGGCACTGACACAGGATGTTCAGAGAGGTGGTACATGTCCCATCCCTGGAAACATTCAAGGTCAGGTAGGATGGGGCCCTAAACAACCTGATCTAGTAGAAGGTGTCTCTGCTTATGGCATGGAGGTTGGAACTAGACGATTTTTAAAGGTCCCTGCCCATCCAAACCAATCTATGATTCTATGATCTGTTCAGCAGATGCCAAACCCACTGCTTAGAAGAAGTCAAACAACTGCCATGCTCCACCAGTACAGCCTTCTCCTGCACATCCATTTTGGAGTGATCTTGTATCTACCACAGCGTTAGAAAGGCTTAAGAGCATTTTTATCAAGCAAGATTCTTGTTTGTTAAGTAGCAAACAAAGTGGATCAGATTGTTTCGGTTCTGCAGGTACAGTTGCTATTTGATCTTGGCATGTTCCTTTCAAGACTGTGTTGAAGTGGTGACATTTTTTTTGTTTATTTGCAAAAAGTCCTTGTGAACATACCCACTGCTTCATTTGTGGCTAATTTCATGGGGTTAAAAATCTGAGTTTTTAATCCTTCTCTCACTGCAGCATGGGAAACTACAGAAAGCTGGTTTCACTTCTAACATATTGAGCAGGAACAGTCCACATCTGGGTTTGACTTTGATGACATTCGAGAAATTCCATTGCTCGAGGAGTTCTGCAAGGAAATGGAGACAGAAGCCAACATTACATAATGCCTTGGTCTGGATGTCTTGGACCAGGGGAGCTAGTCAGAAATACTGTCTTTATTATACAAAATGTACTCAGACCCCTTGAGCTCTGCTGAATGTTGATCTGACAGGGGTGACACAGGTGCGTGTCCTCCAAAAATCTCAAGCCCAAGACTGACTATAGCCAGTCTGGCCTTTAGCATAAATTAAAGCAAACTCAGAGAGACATCAGCTCTGATGCTCATTACTCTGATGCTCAATACAACCTTACAAGTGAATTTCAAATTTGCCTTTAAAAGAGTATTTATAAAGAGCATAATCTCATTCACATGGTGTAAGAACATCATGATAATAGCCTCTATACATTCTATAGGATGAAAACAACTGATTAAATACCTTACATAAACATGCTCTCAGCTTTGTGGTTTATCCATTGCAATACTAAAAAAAATGCTTTGTGAAAATTCACTTTAAATATTTCATTAACCTTCTTAACTCTGACCCAGCATGATGATGCAGGCTGAGAAACTAACAATGTATTTTACATAGCAAATACATGTCTCTGTCCCAGTAGGTTATGAGCACAGAATTACTAAATGTGGATTTTCCAGCTGTACCAGCTGAGGAAATTACAGACCCTCCTCAGTAAAGCACTTAGCATCTTGTTAATTTGAATAGCTCCCAAGGAAAGCTTTAAGCAAAATAAATGACCCCTTCCCTTAACAAGAAGTTAGGGGCAACAAATGAGCAAATTTGCATATGGGAAATACTTATTATTCACCAGCACTAAATGTTTCCTGTTCAACTGGCAACAGAGAAGAATCTAATTCTGTATAATGTTTTATTGAGGAGCTAGAAAGTTAATGGGAGAGGGAAGATACCATTCATGTCTACCTCAGGAAATAAGCTAAAGTCAGCATTGATAATTCTGCTGAAGTGCTCCCAATTTCCATATTAAATGGGTTCTTATTTGCTTGCTTAAATCCACATCTAAATAAGACAGGTCTGAGAAGGGTTCAGGATTAATGCTGGTAGATTCTAATAACACGATCAAGCTTGCAGGGTCTTTCAAAACATGTGTAATAACTGTAAGGTTGAATAACTTTGCCAAGATTTTCAAAAGTGTCTGATTTTTGTTACTGCCCATTTCCACTATGACAACTGAAAAAGGCTCAGTTTCACAGATGAGGAGCATGGGTTTTCCAAAAACAGGCTTTCTGAGATATTTCAAGGACGCCATTCAGATATTAAAATGTTAGTGAATTCAAATCATCAGTATCTTTGGAAAATCTTAGCCACAAGGAAACTAGCTTCTCAATAATGCTGCAAGCTGTATGAGCTTGGCTTTAGTCTTCTGGATAGCTCAAAGGGCAGCCACTTCCGAAAAAAAAAAAGCAATGAAAACACAGTTTGCTTGAAGTATTGCAAGAGGCTGTGCCATTAGGGAAGAAAAAAAAATCTTATATTCCTCTCACTGTGTCACAAAATCCAGCCAATAATGCTCAGATGTCCTCTTTAAGCGACCTAAGAGAAGCTACCTCACCGTCTTGGCAGCCATCCAGTGCATGTCCAAAGTTGGGGGAAAAAAAGGCCATAGAGGCAAATGGTTTTGCAGGAGGATTGGCACACAAAAAAAAAGCAGTCAGAGTATTTTTAACAGAAGCAAATATTTTGCACAGTTTTACCTTCAAAGGCCTGGCTGTGGCTTTTGTTTAGTTTCTTTTGTACTTGGCTAGATCCCAGTGTATGATTTGCAGAACATGATCTGCCTTTCCTGTACCTATGGGTTGTTTGGTAGCTCAGGATTAGCATCTGCTGAAAAACTGCATTTTGGAGATCTCAAGGCAGCATATTCAACTACACTTGCCAAAATCTCATGTTAGCAAGATCAGTAGCAGTGTGGGGGTTATATGATCCAGGGAATAGCTCATCTTGGGCACCTCATCAGTCATTAGTAGTCACTGGAAAGCGATAGGGTTCCAACAGCGACTGAAGGTAGGTATCAAATGTAATAGCAACCAGAATTAACTGGTTTAGGTTGAGGGTCTTTTGTTTAAACAGCTGCGTAAATGGCATGAGACTGGCCCATTACAGATA
Organism: Acanthisitta chloris; assembly: GCF_000695815.1. Lineage (NCBI taxonomy): Eukaryota > Metazoa > Chordata > Aves > Passeriformes > Acanthisittidae > Acanthisitta > Acanthisitta chloris. Next base: position 19,922 of record NW_008668979.1, read on the forward strand.
TGTAGCTGTTTCATATGGAGCACTGCATGTACAAATAATGCTACAAAGTAAACCTTATCACTCTCTACAGCTACCTGAAGGAGGTTGTAGTGAGGTGGGGACTGGTCTCTTTGCACAGGTAACAAACAATAGGACAAGAAGAAATGGCCTCAAGTTTTGCCAGGGCAGGTTTAGATTGGATATTAGGAAAAATTTCTTCATCAAAAGAATTGTCAAGCACTAGAACAGGCTGCCCAGAAAGTAGTGGATTCGCCATCCCTGGAGGTATTTAAAAGACACGTAGATGCAGCACTTGGGGACAGGGTTTAGTGGTGGACTTGGCAGTGCTGGGTTAACAGGTGGAATCGATGATCTTTCCAACCTAATATAAAAGTAAGTTCTCTTTCTTTCAGCTGTTCAGGTGCTCCAATGCATGTTGTCTGCCCTATTCCAGTGATGTAAAGCAGCCACAAATCTACTGGGATGGCCAGTGTGATATGAACAGCGCAGGGTAGCAAGGATGTGCTAGCAAATCTGACTCCAGAAAAGACAGTGCACATACATACATAAGGGATGTAAACACAGACTGTAGCTTGGTTTAAGAGCTGTGCATTTAAATCTGAAGGTAAAGCATCTGCCACAAAGTTGTATAAGAGTGGTAGAATTGGAAACACCACTGTCACTGTATCACCACCATTCTATCCATGGCAGCAGGAGCATTCCACTGTACTGGACAGGCACTCTGGCCTTGGAAGGGAGAGTGGTGGAAAAGAACAAAGCTCTGAATAGAGTGCAGAGACAAAGAAAATATCTGCATGTCATGCCCACTTCTGACTTTTATTTGAGCATTGTTTGTATCCCCTTCCTGCATCCCACAAAAACTACATATTATGGTGCTCTCAGCAAGAGAACTGTTCTACACTGACTATCCAATCTAAATCACACAAGGCCTGAGAGCTCTCCAAAGCTTTCCTACAGTTCCTATGTGAACATCCAAACTCTTTAGGCCATTGTCCCTTCCAGTGCAAGAGCATGGGCAGTCAGGTGAAGCTAGAAGAGGTCAGATGTGGAATAAACAAAAGGAGGTGGCTCTTCATTCAACTGTTTGGCCACTGTACCTTTTGTCCCTGTGTTTTAGGGATGGGGATTAGACCAACTGTGAAACAATGTCAAAGCACTCCCTCAGAAGCTAAGAAGGGCTGAAGGAAGCAAGAAGGCAAAGAAAAGGAGAAGACAAAGGCCTATAGGGACCAGTGACTGAAAAGAAGGAAAGAGATGGTAACAGAGGCTTAAAAAATTAAGTTAGGAACTGAGGAGGGATAAACAGTAAAGGACTCCCAACAGCATCACTGGTCAGGTAAGCTGCTGAAACAGTTCTGCTGTTCTGTCCAGCAGCAGAAGGACAAACAAAAACAAACCTCACAGTCTTGGGGTTCAGTAAAGCTTAATCCTCCTGTTAACACCACTGGCTGGCTTGGCAAAGGACAGAAAGAGGTAGGTGAGGAGGTCTCACAACATGGTGGAGTCTTAGCTGGGACAAGTGTAAATAAAAAGGTGAAGAAAAAAATGCAGCCTCAGGAAAAGAATCTGGGAGAGAATAAAGGGAACACAGCCTGGCAAACTTTATCTCAATGTGTGCAGGCCCACACCTTGCAAAATAAGCATAAGTCAAGAAACATCTTGAGCTGTTCTATGAATATATTTGCGTCATAAAAGCACAGAATCACAGAATGCTTTGGTTTGGCAGGGGAAATTAAAGAACCTCTAGTCCAACCTCTCTGCCATGAACGGGGACACCTTCCATTAGACCAGGTTGCTCAAAGCCCCATCCAACCTGGCCTTGAATACATACAGGAATGGGACAGCCACAACTTCTCTGGGAAACCCATTCTAGTGACTCAGCACCCTTATCGTAAAAAAAAAAATCATCACTGCTTCAGTGGAATGTTCCCATTTTTTTTGTCCACAGTGATAAGAGAGGTTATATCAGAATATAAACTATAGAAGATAAACTAGAAATTTAGATCAGTGAACAGGAAAGCATGTTGAGAAGAAGAAATCTCACTTTTAGGATGGAACATCCTTGCCAGTAATTCCCCTGGATATAAGGAGTGAAGGCACAGAGACATTTGAATGATGACTGGATTCTCTTTTCGTGTGTTTTCAACAGAGCTTGGTGCTATTACCAGTCCAGTTTTGGTAGTGCTGAGAAGTCAGGGATCCTGGCCACAGGGCTGTCCATGCTGTATATGCCAGTAAGTCTTAGCTCTCAAGTCCACAGTGAATATGAGAAACTAGAAGGGACAGTAAACAAACAGGCAGACTTTAAAAGCAAATTGTATGTTAAGGAGTGAACACCTATCTGTCTTGTCTGTGACATTTAGAAGACATCTACCACCTTGTTTTCAAAACCCCAAACAAATTTATAGAATCACAGAGTTCAGAGGAACCACTCTGCTCCTCTGGAATGACAGTGGTGGGTCAACTGATGAATGGAGGCATCTCCTTCCTTTTCCAGAAACTCGAGTCATTACTGAGACAGGCAGCTGGATGGAGGAAGACCAGCCTGTGGCATAATTTTAAGTGCAGGAACACAGATTTTAGGCCAAGTACCAGTTGTTTAAAGACTCATTCAGTTGATTTTTTTAAGTACAAGAGTTAACATCTAACACAGAATTCATAATTCTCTTGGGGACTCCTATCCAGAACCCACAAGGAATGCCTTGTCTTAAGGGTGAGGGATGATACCTGTCTATCACTCTGACATTCCTACTAGGATATAGTCTTCCTGTTAAGTTAGAGGTCCTGTTTCCCCCCATCCTGTACTTAGATTACATATCTTGTTCACTGGGAGTTACAGTCTTTGTGAATGCATTCCATATTCTGATTGATTTAATCAGTGTAATTTTTTCTTTCCTAATGGATTGCCCTTTCCCTCTGTGAGCCAGGAACACTTCAGCTGCAGCGAGAGAGAGAGCAGAGAGGGCTCACTGGTGTCACAGCAAACCTTTCACCATCCTGTTGTTCATGGTATTTGTTCCCCATTCTTTACCAGCAGCTCCTTCTCTCAAGGTCCATTTCAATTCAGTGAACTCTGCAAGAAGCCCTGTCACTTCTTATAGCCACCTTGCTGTTCCTGTAAATACAGGCTCCTTATAAACTGTGTCACTGGCTGCTTCCTGCCTCTGCAATGACAAACTGCAACCTTCAACTCAGACTGATGCAAAATTTATATTATCACAAATATTCCTCTTACCTCTTTTGGTTATCCCCAGGACCTCCCAGAGACCTGTCTTCAAAGGTTGTGGCAGAGCTGCTTTTAACAGGCACCAAGGAATGGTAGGACTTTGTCCCAGACCTGTCCCCACACCCTGACTTTCCTCCCCCACCTTCAGCCAGAATGTAATAGATATGGCTTTTTTTCAAGAACAAGAACAAAGGAGAGAATATTGCTTTCAATCTCCATGTCTTGCTTTCTCCATCAGTGAAAAAGGGTAATAAAACACATTTGCACAGCTCTGAGGGGTGTTGTGAGGGATAAATTAGTTTGTAACGCATTTGGTAATTGCTCAAAATGTTATAATGAAAACTGTGAGCAGCATGTGAAAAGGGGATCACATTCAGAACCCAAGTGATGCTGTGCTGAAGCCTTAGAGAAAGAACCATTTTAAGAAGAACAATTCTATGATTCTAATCAACACAGCAAAAGTTGTTTCTATGAACATTTTCCTATGTTCACTCTCCAGAATGAAACAGGTTTGTATTCCTGTTGTAGAGTTCCCCAGGGGATGGAAGAAACCACAGCAAGGCTCTTTTTCTCTAGCAAACTCTAGCTTCAAGAAGGAACCTCTGTGACATTTGGTCACTTAAAATAGCCCACATTCCTCTGGACTTTTCTGTTGCTGTTTTGCATATTTTGCCTTTGTATATAAAAATACTTGGATGGGGATGTTAAGTAATCTGGAAAATTAATTTTTTTAATTCATGCCCAAGAGAGGAAAGGGCCTGATCAGCTTAAGGAATTAGTGAAAACGTATTTGAAGTTTTTCACCTCCTAGTGACTCTCTTCTAGGCTTCAAGTTGCAGTGCTTTCAAGTCAGGTCAGCAGCATACTGACCAATGTTTCACATTTGTAGTCCCATTTCTTTACAGGGGAATGTCTGTCACAAACCTCAGACCACCTGGTGTTTTCTCTGAATTTGTGTATGTTTCCAAGCTAACAGACTAAAAGATGAATGTCAGGGAGACGACCAATCGCTTTACATGTAGAGAATCTGTCTCATGAACAGGAGAAAGTAATTTTATAGGCCTTTGTGGTTGATTTATTATCTTGATAATGGAAGTTGTTTTCTCTTTTACACAGGCTGTTCATCTTGTAAACTCATGTTTACAGAATAATGTGTCTCTTTAGACATTATTAGAAACAAGAACTGCACAGCCAACAGCAATGGAAGCTTTAATATCTCTTCCATCACACATGTTTATACTTCAGTAAAGACTTTGACACTGTTTCCCACAGCAATCTCCTGGAGAAACTGACTGCTCGTGGCTTGGATGGGTCCACTGGTCTCTGGGTAAAAACTGGCTGGACAGCCAGGCCCAGAGAGTGGTGGTGAATGGAGTTATATCCAGCTGGCAGCCAGTCACAAGTCGTGTTCCCCAGGGCTCATTACTGGGGCCAGTCCTGTATAACATCTTTAGATGATCTGGACAAGAGGATTAAGAACATCCTCAGTCATTTTGCAGATGACACCAAGCTGGGCAGGAGTGTCGATCTGCTGGAGGGTAAGAAAGCTCTGCAGGGAGAGTTCTGGTCAGGCTGGATCAGTGGGCCAAGGCTGGTGGGCCCATGATGTATGAGGTTCAACAAGGCCAAGTGCTGAGTTCTGCACTTAGGTCACAACAACCCCAGGCAGTGCTACAGACTTGAGGCAGAGTGGCTGGAAAGCTGCCTGGCAGAACAAGACCTGGGGCTGCTGGTTGACAGCAGTTGAACATGAGCCAGCAGTGTGCAGAGGTGGCCAAGAAGACCAATGGCATCCTGGCCTGGATCAAAACTAGTCGCCATCATGACTAGGGAAGTGATTGTCCTCCTGTACTTGGCACGGGTGAGGTTGCACGTCAAGTACTGTGTTCAGTTTTTCGAATGAAAAGGACAGAACAGACCAAGAAGCCCTGATAAAGAACAGACTCTTGGCTCAGACAGCTTCAGAAGATAATCACAAGATTTCTGGAAGCCAATTTAAGTGCCATGCCAGAACACAGTCTAATTTCTCTGTTAAGCCCTTTGCCAGGAAATAAACTATTTCATTCAAGAGGTTATTGCATTAAGCAGAAATGACTAAGGCTGAGATTCTGAGATCCAGTTCAATACTGAATGTCACCTCACTTGACAAGCAGACCTTAAGTAACAAAAAAGGCATTCAAAAAGTGAGCTTTTAATTCAGTTATATTTTTAGCTGGGCCTTCCTGCTTACCTCTAGATATCTTGTTTCTTATCAGAATGACTTAAAGCTTCATGAAGCATAAGATGGAGGAAAGCTGAGCTGCTATGGTGCCTGACTTTATTTACTAAGTAGGATCAAATGGGTGAGAAATTGGTGATGCTGGATGGGAAACAGGCTTCCCTTCTCTGCCCAGTCCAATGCCCAAGTGTGGTCATAAGCAGAATCTGTTGAAAAAAAAAGACAAAATACCAAATGTATTCACAAACACTTTAATGAGTTTGTTTTACTCTGACTTCTGCAATCAGAATTATTTGCAAATAGTTGGATGACAACCAGGTTTTTTTTCACAAGAATGCCATTTCATTGTTCTGCTTAAAAATTTCCGCCATTCAATTAGGGAGCTGAAACAATGTCTTGGACAAAAATGACATGTTCGCTGCAAAGCAAACAAAAATAAACACAAACCCAGTGGTTTTTTTCCATTAAAATAGCTGTCTTTCTCCAGCTGGCTATCCCAGTATAAATCCTAATGGAAGCAAGGCTCAGTGGTTTCTCTCTCGGTAAACTCAAGGAAAAATGCAGCTGCAGAGCAAAGCTGATCTGGCCCAGGAACTTCCAAGTGAAGAATAGATCCCTTTTGCAGTGAAGAAAAACCCCTAAGTAATCGACCACATATCATGAGTAATTGACAGTAAAGTATGAAAAGAAATGATTCACAAATAAGCCATAGGCTGAGAGTTATTAACTGATTTACTCACTGGATTCTGACACATACCACATTTTTTTAAGATTTCCTGACCAAAAAAGGTATCCTATTTGTTGCAGATTTTACTCAGAACTTTGGAGTGCCCAGAAACAACAGCATTGCTCTGAATTTTGATTTTTTAAATGGAAATTGAATTGAAAAAAAAAACTTTTCTTTTTATGAAACATGAGGCCTTGACCACTTTTTTTATTTTATTGTTATAACTACAGCACTTTTCACAGAAGTAGGGTGTTAACCTCTGGGACATGGCTGTGTTCCAGCTCAGATGTTTTTCTTTCTTCTTGAATTTTCTCTGTAGTTTCAGCTGGATGACGTATTTCTCACTTCCCTTCCTTTGTGTAATCCTGGTGGCACAGAATGGGAAAGGCTGCTGTGTTTCCCACCACAGAGATCACCTGCTGCTGAAATGCAACTGGACAGGGATTTCTGCACAAGGACAACCACATCTATACTCTTCAATGTGTTGAAGAGAAGCTGCATATCCATGAGGCAGACTTTGCCCCCAGTTTATTAAGCATGCTGGTATCCTCCTTAGATAACAGCAGTGCAGAAATGGGGAGCAATGTTATCCTGAGGATTGTTCATTGTCCATTCTTCACCCAGAAAACACAGGTTCTTTTTGTCAAGCCTCAAAAGTGACAGAGAGGACCATGATTAGATGATCAAACTCCAAATTTTTAAAAAAATGAAGTCAATCCTGCAGCATCATAAAGGACAAAAACTCCAGAGGAACAACGAACCTGTAGGTGGTCCATCTTTATAGTGCATGAAAGTAACTGCAAAGAATTAAAAAGGACTCCACTGTAGTGTCTGTACTTCTCTTTTTCATTAAACCTTTTGCTTATGACTGAGTATGAAAATCTTTAACACCTTTCTCTGTCTTTGTGTCTTGTCAGTAAGTGGTGCCTTTGTAAGTAAAGACATATTTCTCACATATTAGCACAGTACTGTTCTAAAGGGGAAGACTATTTCTCTTTTTTATAAGCAGGAATCTGAGACAGGTCTTTCCTAAAGGTCTCTGAGAGGTCTGGGCTGGCATTTTTCCACTGCACCATAATCTCCTTCCTAACATGGCTACATATCTGGGCCTGGAATGAGCTTGGCCGATGTTTCAGCAACCCACAACTAAGTAAAGGATGAAGAAGAACTCAGAGTGCTTTTCTGAGTCTAAGAAGCCATTCAATAAAAACAGGACAAAGTCAGTCTTGGTATTGCTAGTATTTCATAGGAAATGCACCTCATCCCAAGATCTTATTTTCATAACCTTTCAGGATTTCTTTGCATAGTATAAAGAGAGAGACAGCCATAATTCCTCGAGGATAACTTCTAAATCTGCTTCTAAGATGCATTGGGGCTATGCTCTGAGACCTAAAGTGCTTCAAAGTTTTGAACAAGCCAGATCTGACATTTGCAGCTGAGGCCCATCTCTGCTCTGAAGGTTAGAAGCCATCCCCGTTTCACCGGTGTGGTTTTATTTTTAAAAGCAGTTCTCCTGGCAGGCTCCTCTGCCCTCAGCCGATTACGTAAAGTAAACTATTGACATATGCAGACCAGTTGAGGCCATTTTCTCCATTAAATTCAAACCTTGTTTTAAAAGTGCAGTTTTAACATGTTGTTCTTTCTGAAATATTCCACAATATGTGCTTTCACGTTTGGTTATATAACATTACATTCTTTTACAATAATAAAGCTGAGTGTATTTTGGAATTGTTCACAGACTGAAGCAGTTTAGCAAATGGGACACATCCAGATGTGAAAACGTTCTGCGGCTTGGCTAGACATGTTACTAAACTTTTTCTCAGACATCCAAATGATGCTCTGGATGAATTTAGATTTCCTTTCTGAAAGGAACCTAGCACTTTCCTAGTATGCACAGGGAGAACCATCCTATTTCTGATGCTGGGCTTCTGCAGTTGAACATAATTTAGCATATATTTAATCTAATGTTAATTCAGTAAGATGCTAAAACTGCTCATGAGCTTCATTTAGGTACTTACATAGTCTGCTAATGGCCTTGATAAAGGAGAATACATAATTGAATAATAATGCTGTATTGAACTCTATGTCTTCAAGCTTCAGATTAGGGGCAGAGATGACTGGTAACAATGTGGCAAGAAAATCCTGTTTGATAGGTTTTCACAATAGGCAAATTGCTATGACTTTTCCAAATTCATAGATGGGTATTTAAACATAAGCGACAAGGGCATCTGCTATTCTAACAGAGTAAATAAAATAATTGGTAAGTATCCAGGGCTTTTCTGTTTCAAGAAGCTGATGAAGGGACGTGACATAAGCAGGGCTACTGCTATACAGCACCCTCTTGGGTGGAGATGGGCCACCCATGTGCAGCAATGAAACAACTCTTTCCTCTGAGGGCATTTTCATGATCCTGTGTAACACAAAGCGGCTGAGGCCAACGCTGTGGTCTGCATCCTCAAACAGACATCCTCAAACAGACATAGCTCTGCCAAGGGTGTGACATCATTGACATGAGCCTTGGCACAGGGGATCCCTTGCCCAACTACCATCCATTGTTTCCTTCTGCATTATCATGTGTTGCCATCCCTGCTTCAGCTACATGATCTGCACATTTGATTGCTATAGCATACTGCTTCACCCTGGTCCTGTACTGTCAGCAGTGCAAATTTAGGCTTATGACCTTACAGGATAGATCCTGCAGGACCTACATATATTGGTCCTGTATTCTCTCTGCACAAGGAGAAATTCTGTGGATTTCAGGGATTTCATTTACAGCTTCTGTGTGCCACTCATTCCTCTGGTCCTTCACTGTATCAGCTACCTGTCACTTGGCTTATCTACGGCCTGTGGAAGTGAGAGGACCAAACGTTCTCCACCAGGATCAAATAATCTGCTTCAGTTGGCTTATTCCAATCTCAGATTCTGGTTTGAATCAGTCAGGACCAGTCCCGTTAACTCAACAGTGTTGCTGCTGGTATATAACAATGGGTCTATGTCAACACCATCATCATTTGGCTTTACATCACATTGAAATCAAAGCAGTCATCATGTCATCAGCCTGTAGAAACACAGTGATGAGTTCATCCACAATAGTTATTTAAAATCTGACCGGGTTTTTTCTTTGAGCTGACTTTGACGGAAAACTCTGGGCTGACTGTCTTTGACTTTGCTTTTTTATGTTGTCTGCTGTTCTGCTTCCTGGTTATTATTGATATACCATCATTATCCAAATACTTCCTAACCACAGGAATTAGTGCAGCTACAAATTCTTTTTTTTTTTTCTTATTTCTCCCCTTTGCTTGTAACTTATCTTGTAACTAATTTATTTGTAGAGGCCAAAAGTCACAAAGTGTTTTCATCCTTTCCCTGCATATAGTGATTTACCACGAAACCAAAGGCTATAGATGTATTACCTCTCAGCACTTATTGTTTTATTTATCCTTAATCCAGATCCACATAAATAAGGATCCACAGAATCCTTATTTATCCATTCAAAAGATCATCCTGGCACAGTTGAGTTTATTGTGGTGGTGAGATTCTAATTCAAATGTTGAGCTTTGGCTTTCTTTATCAAAGTTACTATTTTCAAAACATGTTTATCTCCAAATACTCTTCATTGGCAGCTGTGAGATATCTGAGTGGGAAATAAGAGGCAACTTAGAATTGTGTGCCAGATCTGCTTTACTTGCAGATGTGCCATGTCCACAGAATGGTCACCTGTCCTTGCCTGCAGTAGGAGGTGTATAGTAATGTCTGCACTCAGCTTTACAATCCCAAAAGCTTTCTTTTCAGCAAAAAAAAATCTGGACATTTCATGCACTTATATGGTATTTTCTAGCCCTAGTACTTCAGAGCCAAAGGAAATTTACATGTCCAAGAGAGTTTGCTGGATACACAGACAGTATTCTTGGAACAAGGCTTAACTGTAATCATCAGGGAAATCACTTTGTTGCTTTCCTTATGCTAGGATAGCCGATGTATAATGCAGTTCAAGGCACCATCCAGAGTAAGAACCTTTCCATTTTTTTCTGAAAACAATTTCCTACATGATAGATTGATGAGCAGTACATATACACAAAAGCATGCAGAATTTGGTTGTCTTTGCAGTTATCTCTGTGAAGACTCACACTCATATGTATATTAACCTACCAGGTCTGTTCTGGAGAATCCCAGTTCTGCTCCAGATCTGCCTCAAAGGTTCAGTCATCTCACCAACATTAGGCATCTGTAGCATAGATGTGTACAGCTAAACTAGGTATCTGGATTCCTTTCATAGTCAGTGGACAGAATTAGGCATTTGAAGGGACCAAGGTTAGGGACCTTTTAATTCAGAACTGATCTGTATTAGATATTTAACCTGCATGAAATGCATCTTGTGGTAAAATCCACTTAATAGATCTTTACTGTCTATGAAGGGAGCTTGGGTGATTGGCTCAGGTGTATACATACCTGTTAGAGTGATGTCTGAGCCCTAGTCCTTCTGTTCAAAGTAAACCTCATCCTGATTTGACATCTTCTGTGGATGTGTAGTGAGTTTATATTCCATCTAACTAAGGGAGACATTTCAGCCTTCTACCAAAATCTGTTTATCACTCTCTCAGCACTGTGTACTGTACATGATCTTGCTTGTCAGTCAGACCAATACATTGGGTAACAGTTTTGACTTCTTTGATCCTTTTTGTATTAATTTAAATACAGACTGTCTCAATTGTTTAGGCTCCTCTAGGATAAAGCCTTTCCTATGCATCTCCCTGGCAAAAATTCTGTGCGAGCTTTAGGTTTTTTCCATGAGCAAGCTGCACGGATTGTCTAAAATCAAACTACTTAGGAGTATGAAACTCATTAATAACTTTACTCCGAATATGGATAACTCTTAACTGTGCAGTTTTATGTACAATCCACACACTATATGCATAGCCACATCTATACCGTTTTACAGACTTCCACATCTGTGTTCACCAAATATCAGTTGTATCTCTTCACCTTCACTGAGGTCCACAGCTTTTCTGTCCTATCTCTTCCTATCATCCATATTGAAAGACTGGCTCCTACTCCTGTCTCATATTTGCCATGTTTTCAGAAAAAAACTCATTCCTATTAATCAGCCTCATTCATTGTTCTAATTCAGATTCTTCCTTGCAGCTTTCCTTGGCCCTTATGCCTAGAAAATACTTGGCAATACATGCTGTCTGGCTGACTAATGCAGTTGCATCGTTTCCTCCCTCTCCATATAGGTCTATTGTATTTTGCCTTGGATTTAAATTCTAAAGCTATTTGCCCATGTGTGCACAGTGCTGAGCTCAACTTCTACTGATCCACCATAGTATAGCAAGTAAATAATAACAATCAGATAGACAAATTTTGTATAATTCGGGGTAAATAACATTTCACAAATGCTTTCTGCTGGAGTTTTGCACTGTCCTCTTTCATAAACACTAACACTGTGCTTCCTTTGTTAGAAATTATTCATTCTTCTGGTTTTGATTCTTTTATGTTTCCAAGTTGAAAAGCTTCAGCTGGTGTCTGAAAGCCAACACACTGTTGCAACCGTGCACTTCTTTGGCAAAATTCTGGCATTTTGTTTGTGCCTGTAAAATGCTATGTTTTAGAATAAAAGATCACCACATTTTTGGCTCAAGTAAGGCAGAAAACTTCCAGGCTATTTTCAGGCTTCTATCATCTGCTGCTCACACAGAAAGGGTTACACTTGAAGTGGACATTGATGAAACAAGATTTATTGGTAGTCTTTTGTTGGATTAGCTGGTATATCTTGAAAAATATAAGCCCTTTGTATGTCCCAAATATGTCCAAATTAATGTATATAAAACATCTAACAACTCATGCCATAGAAAAATAAACAGATAAAACACCGCGGGAAAGGTGTAATATACAGCCAAGCCCTGAGATACTAACACTTTAGGTCTACAAAGAGCAGAGTTATTGTTACATCAATAATCCAAGGATTGTTTTTACCAAAGCATAGCATTTCACTTAAGTAGATGGAGTTTTTGAAAACAGGTATTTAAACACATCATAAGGAATTACTTCAGAACAGAAAAAAACCCTCCACTGGTTCTGTGGAGTGGCTGACAAGTGCTATCCTAGCCTGGAACCTACACAGAGCAGTTATGGCTGTGATTACAGTTTTAGAAGATAACTATCCTACTTTGAAAAAGTCCTTCTAGACCTCCTATCCTTCCCTCAAACAACTCTCACATTTGAAACTAGGGTGTCATTTACAGGGATAAAGTTTCTTCAGGTCTTCTGTTTTGTGTGGTGTCTCATTTCTGTTTTATCTCCACTGAAACTTAGGTGAGGCAATAACAGGTGGAAGAATTAAACTGCTGCATGTCAATAATTGCTAAAAATGCAAATATCTCTGAGATGGAAGAATTAGGTATTCATTGAACCCGTTTTTCCTAAATGTATGAAAGCTGAGCCCTGTCAGGAGACAGAATCAGTCATATGGGGAACTAGTTCAGGTGCCTGTCACCATTAAACATCTCTCTGTGTCTTGTTAAAGCAATACAGACTGTGGCTGAATGGATCTCCTCAGAAATGGATATAGATGGCTATAGGTGTGTCTTCAGGAATAGAAATCTGTACAAAGCTCTGTCTCAGTGGAATCAGTCAACATTCCTTCTGAACTCTGCCAAGCTTTCTGAGGCACCTCAACAGCTTTGCCTTATCTTGTGTGTTCTGTTCCTCTGGATAACTGTTTTCTGCTCTGTGCTAAACATGCCTTATGTGTTGGGAAATGCTGTTGAACTGGCATGGTGCCTAAAAGCTTTTGCAGATGGGCAGGAATGTTTTATTCTGATAAAGAAAGGGCAGCAGATGCAAGGATATCAATTCTCAAGAAAAGGGAAGGAGAATATCTGGTGGAATGGAAATAACCCTCCTTTTCTCACGGGCAAGGGATGTGTTTAATAGTGCTGGGCACCAGCTCTACCCGTTATTGTGTCTGTGAGGAGGACTTAATCTTCAGCTTGGTGATTTATCATCCACATGAGTAACTTACGAGAGGCAGTGAACTTATCTGCTGTTAGTCATTTGATTGCAGTGATTGCTGCTGCTTCAAATCTGTTGATCCTGACATTCTGGCAACATCTGCACACGACTTTCCCTATTACAGTTCCAGGCACTGTCACTTTGCTTCTCTTCACCAATGTCTTGATTTGATGCAGTGCCTGTGCAGCACTGTGAAATCTGTCACCTTTATGTAACACAGCAGTGTTCCAAAAAGCAAATCTTTTTATACTTGAAAATTTCAGACTTTATTTAATAGAATCCACTCAACAGGGGCCTACACACATCAGGTATGAATGTAGTCTGAGAGGAACTAAAGACTGTAATATTAAGCCCTGAGTTAACTTTTTATTTTTTCTTTTACAATTATGAGATTAATAGTCTTGGTTTGCATTGCATCCCTGTACTATACTCATAGCAAGGCACATAGGACCAAAATCAGACCATCCTATAGTAAATGTCTAAAACAGAGTGGGTGAATGATGCTGCCTCCTCCACTGACTGCACATGAACCCCAAAGGGATTAGCTGAGAGTTACCTCTGCTATAGGCATGAGGCACCAGGGGCAATGAAGTCCATCTAAATTGCCTGAAAATACTCAAGTAACTGTGTTCCAGCACAGAGTATGTATGATGACGGTTGCGATAGGACAATTGCCTCTTTGTACTCTCAATGAATATAGTTTGTTCCTATAGCTCAAGCAGCCTGAACAGTCAAGCAGATGGGTCAAGGTTCATGATGGTTCTACATGCGCAATATTTGTTTCTTTCTTCATCCCTGACAACCTAAGCAATATGGGTACTAGTTGTTCAACTAGAACATATATGTTAGCATTAAATCTTTATTTACATTATCACATGCTATTTTGTCCCATAGAACAGGGTACAGGATGATTTCACAGGATGAAGGAATTAGGACAACCTTCCATCTGGCATCTGCTTTGCTTTCCAACCTATGTACATGATGTTTTGTGTAAGATATATAGGAAATGTAATGGTAAGTTGCCTGTGAATCCTGTTCATGGATGAGTCTCATGGATGAGACTCATGGTGGAGTCAGGGTATGAGTGGAAAGGTAAAGGATGAGAAGACAGTGAAGAGAAATAAGGTTGTTTTTTAGCATTAGTTTCCTTCTCAAAACATCCTGGAAAAAAAAACATGCTCAAAAAACCCAAACATGCTCAAAACATGGCAGAGAATGGGAGAAAAAAATGAAGTTATTAGCAAAGACTACAGAAAGCAGTTATAGGAATGCAGAATAAATGGCAGAATGACTAAAAAACTGGATACATATTGTAGAGCTTTGAAAGAGTTTAAGATTCAATGAGACACCAAAAAAACTGTATAGCACACTTGTGAATGCTCATCCAGTGTTTCAGTGTTGAGAGGAGAGGGGAATTCATGTGTATTTTGTGTCTGGAAGCTTCACTACTGGTCTCTGAAAGGAGCATCAGCAGTATAAGCTTCATTTAACCTTTCACTCCTTTCAGGCACTGTCAGCCCCATGGTTGCTTTAGTAGCAGGTCCTGGCTGGACTTAGATCAAACTCCTCTAGATCACTGCTACGATCCAATTAGTGAGAGGTGCTTCTGCCCAAATTAAGGTGCAAATGAGACCATATGCCAAAGTCAGTAATGTTAATAATATAATAATGTGGGTTTTATTTAATTATAATTAGAATTGTGAATTAGAGAGAGAGAAAGAAATAGGAATGAGAGAGGGGAAGAGAGAGAGACAGAGAGACAGAGAGAGGCAGGGTGGCGTGGGGGTGGAAGAGAGAGGGAGAAATTGTCACCACCTGTGGATCCAGTGGTGTCCTGTTGGTCCTTCTTCACCCTGGGCTTCTTGATGGTGGAGGTCCCAAGTCATTCTTCTGGTGGTGATAGTCCCAAATCATGCTTCTGGTGGTGGGAGTCTCAGGTGGCTCGTCTAGGGCTACCACCTTTATACAATCCAAATTCCAGGTATCCATAGAAGTGTATTCCTAATTTACATGTGAAGTGAGGATAGACATGCCTTCATTTGCATGCTTCCTCGGGGTGGGAGTTTAGTGGTCACAGGTATCACCTGTCTGATAACTCATGGTGATCTTTGTTTGCCTGGTGATATGTGTACACAGTTTGCCACAGTAGGAATTTTTGTCCAGATATATTAATCAGGATGTGCTAACGAGATCTCACCTCTGCCAGTCCTGGAATTAGTGCAAACTCATCTCTTTTGTGCTTGTCTCCATTGATGGCTAGCATGTCTCATCTTAGGGCAAGTCCCTTTTGTGGCCTTAACAGTGTACGAGACAAGCGAGATATTCTTTAATTCCTTACACTCACACACTCCTCCTGAGTGTCTGTCTATATCGTGCAGATGAGCATGATGTAGAATGTCCTTTAGTAAATGCGGATTCACATTTGCAAATCCATATAGTAGAGATGTTCCTGGTCTTATCCACTGTAATTTTTCCGGAGCAGATGCCCTGCATGCAGAAAGAAGAAGTAGAAAAATGCATCCCATATGAAAGTAGAAGAGATACTAGGTTTAAATCCAAAGTGTGATGTTTTATGTTCTTTCCAAAAACCTTTTTTTTGCCATGTCAGTGGTAGGTCTGGATAGCCTTGAAATGCATGTACATGTCTAATTTTTCACAGAAACATCTTTAAGTATTGGTCAAAGTGATACATACATTATGGCTGTGTTATACCCAGCAATGTGGAAAGTTAGAAAGCACTTATTTTGCCTAGTTGTGAATTTTCCCCAGGCTACATCCTCCCAGGTGAGAACTGAGAGTCCCTGTGCTAATCGGTATGGCAATATAAATTCAGTGTCACCTCTGGATCCTTCCTATGTAAGAATGAAAGGAAAAGCTCTTCAAAGGACTAAAAGTCTCTGAAACTTTCCTGCTGCGGAGTCCTCCAAGTACTAACCATATCAAATTGCCTCCTTTACTTAGCAGCTAACTTCCCTCTCCTTGTATGTGTTCCAGGATAAGTGTCTGGCAGGTATCTATGGGCCACTGCCTTTGAGCCCTGTAAATTCACTTTTAACTCCCCATCCTGGGTCTCCTGGGATTTCTTCTTTCGGGCCCAGACACACATCTTACTGTCTTCGGCTCCACAGGCCAACAACCCATCTGCCGGGTGGGAACAGTCTATAGACAGATGCTCCTTGCCAGAGACAGCTTTTGGTGGAAGAAGTAGCCACTGGTGCCTATATCATCATGTCTCCTCAGCAAGGTGGGTATTCTTTCCTCCTTTTTAAAAAAACAACTCCATGGCTTTCTTCTGGTGAAGCAGTGGGAATGCTTCCTAACCCATTTGAGTGAAAAAGAGACAACTTGGCTTAAAAAATTTAAATAATTCATTTTCACAATCTAGGTCACTTTGCCAGAGTTGGGTTTGGAAGTGCTTACATGAACAACTCAGCTGACAGATATGAGGGTTCAGGAATACATAGAAGAGAGGCAGCAAAGAACATCTGGGAGTGATAACTTCTTCCAGTGTCACAGTTAAATCTAGAGCAATGTATCAGCTCACAGTCTGAAACTGCCTGCTACCCAGAGAGAACCGATGTACACAGGTAGTAGTGAAATTGTGTTTGGTGTCTGGGAAGCTGCTTAAGCTATAATTCAAAATGGAATGACACACTAGAAAGATGATAAAAATATGATGGATCCTTACATATCTTTTGAAAAGGAAATTTATGTCTCGCCATTACATTATAGTATTCTGAATCCATCAATAAAATAAGAAGAGCAGAAGAATCAGGATACAGAAAGTTGGATTTGAATGAGCTTTTGAATAAGGAATAACTAGGCTATCCAAGAGAAGTAAAATACCATCATAGGCCAGAGACAGGAGAAATCAGTACTTACTCTACTCATGTTCATTACCACCAAGAGTTAACACTGGACAGCCAAAAGTTTGGAGTAGAAGCTGCAGTACTCATCATGGCCTTGCCACACTGCCAAATGGCAGGCGACATCCCAGTCCTGGCATCTTGATGTCCTACTACATTGCTTTTCCTCTAACAATGTATTATACAGATCTGGCAGTGATGGTGGGGACAGTGTCACCTATTCTGTCACAAATGCCGGAAGCAATGCTGTCCCCAGATCTGTTCTGGGGAGAAGGATTAAATGAGAGAACAAGAACTCTTTCTTCTTACCATGACTCTTCCAAAGGAAAAGCATCATAAAACACACATCAATAAAACAATTTCCACCCAAACAAAGCTCTTGCTTATGAAATAAGACAAGAAACTTGTATTATTATCTGTAAAATTACCATTTGGGGGCTACTCATATTATATTCCTTGTTTGAAGTGGTGCCCATGGATTTATTTATGAATGTTCATTTCTGAGCTGGAAAAGAGGTGAGAAGTAGGGAGGTAAAACCTACAGACTAGTCAGTATTATTTAAGTAAGGAGAGACCTGGAGACAGAGCAAAGAGTTTTTGAAGGGATATTGTGGAATAATATGCTCAGCTTGGCCACTGTGTCTAATAAAGGATGTAACTGAAAGAAAAACATTGAGAGATGGGCAGTAAAACTCATGTAAGAATGGAGAACATGGGTACTAAAGGAAAAATGCTGGCATTTAATTTTAGAAGCAGGACAAAGAGGGGACACTATGATGAATTGCATGAAATGAGCCTCTCAAAAGAGGCACATTGGGATCCTTCCATTCATGTACTTTTCACAGGAAGCCATTCACTGAAACAGAAGAGTGGTGAGCATGAAAGGAAGGAGGGAAATGTTATTCTAAACACTATACAACCCCCATTGACTTACAAGGCATTATGTTGACAGATTAGCTGGGCTGAAGAAAGTATTTTCTGATTTTTTCATGAGTATTCTCGTGAAAAATGGAAACATCCTTGCTTAAAGGAATAGAGATGAAACTGTGGTATGGAAGAGATATAAACCCTCAAATTCCATGGCACAAATGTAGCCAAACTGTAAGTGACACTGTCGAGGGAGAAACCGTTAACCACAAGTATTCATGGATCTGGTTTTGTAGAATCTGGCTGTTACCATATGGGATGCTTCACTAAATAGATCACAGTTCTTATCCAGTAAGATAATTTCCATGCACACATCCAAACTTTGGTGGGTATCATGATTAAGGATTATGTCAGAAAAATTTAGACATCTATATTGAATCACCTTGTTTACCTGTGAGTGCCAACAGCACTTGATATGGTGTTTGTACATTTTTTTTTTGGTAGAAGAACTTCAGATCCTCCCTCTCACTGCAATGAGAGTTGAAGTGTTGCATACTCTAACTATTACATGGTAAAATGTGTGTAATAAAACCTTTATCCTCAGATGTTGCCAAAACAGTACACTCTCAATATGAAAAAAGGCTTCCACTGAAGACAGAATTTGCCAGGGGTTTTTTTGTTTCCTTCTTCTAGTCTTTTTGTCTTTGCAAACTCAGCATAATGTTAAACTCTTTGATAGAACTATGACTTTACAGATATAATCACATATATGTAATTGCATATGTAATTACAGCTGAGAAGGTGTAGAAATACTGTGTATATAATAACTGTGTATATACATTTAAAGTTATCCATATCTTTAATTGCTGTGAAATTGTGAAGCCACATACAATCTGGCTTTAGCACTGGGCACACTTCTTCAGCCTAGAAGCAAGGCAGATAACTGTTTTGACTGTGGCAGCTGGCTGTATTCCAACATCTCTGTAAAAAATACACCCATGCAAATATGGGCCATAATAATTCCTGGGATTATATTAGAAAACAGAGATGATATGTGAATTATTTTCTTTACTTAACAGCTTTCGAGACTTCTCCTTCTGGAGGATTTGTCACCAGCTTTTGGTAAGGAATTTATTACTTTACAAATATCTATGAATCAGAACTGGAGTGCATATGAAGTTAACAGGCACAAGGGGAAGACAGATGATCATAACCAGCACCCTGACAGCCAGTGCCTGTTTAGCTGCTGTGGGAATCTGTGTATGAGCATGAGTACATCATCTTTAACTGTGAGATGACATTCCCTGGTTAAACAAAACAATGGCTAGGTTAGGTGATCACCATTGTAACAAATCTTAAACCAAAACAGAGCAGTCTTTCTTTTCTTTTCCAGTATTTAAACATCTCATTGTTGAGCCAAGAGTAGCTGTTCCAAAGAAGCCTATACCTTATCCTGATGTACAGCAGCTGAAGATTTAATCAAGGTTGCTAACAGGGACCTTTTCCCTAACCATCTGGCCTCCAGTTCAGGTATTTAACACAGTGGCCGCATTCCAGTGGGTATCTTCAGGGACCCTGAAAATAAGCTGATCTCCAGTTTTCTGTAATCTGTAGTCCAAGATATAGGCAGGGCTCCTCCAACAACAATTAGAAACTGCCATCCTAATGTTACTTCTTCCATGCATCTGTATAGAAACTTGACATTTTGAGGTGGCTTTAGGTCTATGGATGAATTGTGGGGATGGTGTTGAACTGTGGCATTTTGCTGTGAGGTCAGAGAAACTTCAGGTTGTGACTCATGGCCATAGGCAGGTTCTAAATGGCTCTAGGGGCTGACACCTATAATATGAACATACATTTCAATGTCCTCCTCTGCATTGACACTGGAACTTGCCCAGTCCCTTGATGAGCCCGTTCTGGGCACCAGTGTGGTCGGAAACTGCTTCAGGGGGGAATAAGTGAAAGTTTCCTGCAAAAAAAATCCTGAAGGGTTATATGAGCATCAGAGTTGGCACTAGGAACAAGACAGAATTACATAGCCAGGGATTAATCAGGCTGGCTTAAATTGTGACCAGAGCTGGGCAACCACCGTGGGTCAGAGCTTCACAGCTGTGGATGGAGATCCTATGCTGTGTTCAGCTGTGCTAGCTGCTGGTCCCCAGCTGCCTGTTCCTCCCACCAAATGGTGCTGCTGCCTGACATCTGCTTGCAGAACTGCCCTGTTCAGTCACAGTGAGCCAGGACACTTCCCACTACAGGAATTAAGAAAACCAAACTATTTGGGACTGAAATAGGCTGGGAGACCTGTCTGTCAGCAGACAGGGCACAGTTACCTCCAGAAGAGGAACATGGCAAGAGGCTTGATGGGCTGGGCACACAGGGTACTGGCAGCAGATACTTCTGTGGTCATAGCTGCTTAAAATAGGCATGCTGGTTTCTACCCTTAAAGAGGCATTATGTTTTATCTTTAAAAAATAAAAATTTAAAACCAAAACAAAACAACCTCCCCCCCAAAACAAACAAACAACCCCAGAGACAGACTCATAGGTGGCTTGATAACAAAATTTATTCTTACAGGGAAGAAATACCAGGTGTCTATTTTAGTGAAGAGAGACATAGCAGGAAGAGATGGTAAGAGTTGAATCCAGGCAAATTTCACAGGAGAAATAAGGCACAATTGTTCAGCTGTGAGAATGATTAACCACTGGAACAGACTACCATGGGAAGCAGTACATTTTCCATTTCTTCAAGTCTTCAGCTCAGGACTGGATGTCTTTGTGGAAAATACTTTTAATAAACATGAGATTTTGGGCTCAACACTAACTAATTCAGTAAAATTCAGTGGTGCTTATTAAACAGGAGGTCAAGCTGGATGATAGAGTACCCTTTCTACTCTTAAAAATACATGAAGTGTAAATGAAACATTTATTGAACTCCACTACGGAACTGGCTAATGTACACATTCCTATGCTTTCCTTGTCAGTGAAAATGTTTTGGCTGGAATATTGCAGCTCCTGATCTCCAAGACAGCATCTTACTTCTGCTTAACCCTCCTCTGAGGTCAGCCTGTCTCTATCTGAAGCCCCTTAGCTATGATTATCTGCAATTCAATGTTCTTTGTGTCTAATTCACATTGTGTTATACAAAAACAGAACAACAAATTACGGGAAAAAGAAATACGCTTTAGTACCATGTGAAAGGTAAATAGAAAGAAGCAAATTTAGTTAGATAAGACAGATGCTACATGTGAATGAAGGCTGAGTAACAAGGTTTTCATGTAGTCTTACATCTGCAATTTTCTAAGCAACTCATCTCAAAAGCTCTCCAAGTCCTTAAAAATCTGGTGGTTTTCTCCTCCTGAAAATAATAAAGCAGCTCTTAAACGAGCACTTTTTCTAAATAGGGTCCAAAGGACATTAGTGAGAAAATCATCATTACTATTTCCTTCAGATTTATAGATGGAAGTAAAAAAGATGAGTAGTCCATAGGTGGTCAGGAACTAGCGAAGTGATCCTGCTGTCTATATCTCAGATAAGTGTCTGGCAAGATTACAAGTATACACATATCTATATTGATTTAGATATTTGGCAAGAAACCAAAAAGTGTTTTCTGTGGTTAACTTTTGATAATAATCCTGAAGGAAGTGGGCTAAGGGATGTTCTTGCTCATAGTTGAATCTGATGATTTCTGCCAAATACAATTAAGCAACAGACAACACAGAGTTAAAAGCTGTAAACACTTATGATACCCTCTGGAGTGTCATTTCCATCCATTCAAGATCTTCTTTAGATGCAGTTAAGATGTTAAGAGTCATTTCGTAGCCAGGAGTGTGCGTAATGTGCATCCCACTGGCAAATGAAAGGTATCAGGTGGGAAAGTGCCTGGCACTCAGCCTGAAATTCTGTGTGCAGCTGTGCAGCCACTCTGTGTGCACAATGCTGATGCCTGGGTACCACCCATGTATTTACATGAAACCACAGTTAGGAATGGTTAGCATGTAAGTGCTTGGACTTTCTGTACACTTGACTACACAGTTTAAAAGCAAGCCTTCAGTCTGAGAATGAACTAAAATTTCTATTTTTGCTCTACAATATTACAACACTGTTTTCATCCATGACAGAGTCACAGCCAAGTAGTCAAGCATAGGCCACAGTACACAGAAAGCATCTTGAAGCGTCTACAGTTTTCACAGTCTTTTGTTTTACTACCAGCCAAATTAATATACCACTTCCCAGCAATAAGCTGACATACACACTGTGGAAACATTAACTCTTAAGTTTCTCAAGGATTATCAGAAATATGTAGCTACCCTGAGCTCAAATCCTACCTTGGCACCAAGGGTGAAAGAAACAGGCCAATGAGACTTTCCCCTGATTCTGCTGCTATGCAGTCTGTTAGAGTATTTTGCTCTCTACTAATCCCTGTTAATTCTGTGCTTCCTTCTTGTCTGCCCTGCACCTGGAACCTTCTGTATAGAAGGGAACTCAAGGGACAATTGGCCTCATTGGCCTTATATAAGATCGGTTATGCCTAAAATATTTCCAACTGACATTTCTCTAACCTTAAAGTCTTCATATACCATCCTCTACAGCAATCTCTTCCTATTAATTATTTATTCCTATATTTTTCCTCTACATAAACTGAATTTTATTTACTGTAATTAAAGATCATTGCGTCTTCTCCTGTAGAAAATAATTTATTTCTTCAATGACCGTTCATTTTTTTCATGCTAATTATATATCTTTTCAGTTTTCTGATCTTTAGGGTAAGAAGTTCCATTTTGTTCCATTTTTCCATTGCAGATCATGGTTTCAACCCTCTCATAA
>NW_008668979.1:42695-52514 GCF_000695815.1 Acanthisitta chloris
AGTCAAATTATTCTTGAAGTGTATTGCCTGGAACTGGATAAACAGATGAGATTTTAGCCTCAGTAGTTGATATTATTAAAGTTTTTATCTGTTATAATCCCCTTAGCCTCCTTCTTGAGGCCTGGTCTTTAGCTATATGTTCTCTCTTCACACGTTTCTGCCTAAGTGCAGTATTTTGGATCTATCCCCATTAAAAGCTATTTTCAGACCCTTTTAGAAATATGTCAAGAGCTTTTGGAATTCTAATCCTATACCCTAGTGTATTTTCAGTCCCCTCCCACCTCTTTGTCATTTCCATGTGGAATGTGCCCATTTTCCATTCCAGCAGCTAAACTATTATTGAATAGATTGAAAAAGACTTAACGAGGGAGAGTTCCACTTGGTAATGCTGCTACACTAATAAAGGATGGCAGCAAAGAACAGTGCAACACAATTGCGACAGCACTGTTGTAGTCTGGTAATAACCAACACAGAGATAGACCAAGCTTTTCGTCTCATACGTTTTAAGGTCTTCAAGTGGAAAAGTGGTGCAAAGCCATGTTGAGCCATGGTCTATCCTGTTATTTTTAAAAGCAGCAGCAGTTTATGTCTTCTGTTTCCTACCTTCCCTTTGGCACTTGTACCCCTGCACAGCCTTTTCTCTCAGTCCAACGCAACTATTCATTCGGCCAAGTGGTAAACCAGGTTTTGGGAAAACTAAAAGAGCATGAAGAGAAGCATAACTCACAGATAGATGCATGCCCTGAACCAGGTCACTGTGGAAACTGTGCCCACACAAGGAAGGAGATAGGCAACTGTGGCTGAAATTGTATGTTCACAATGGGTTTAAGAAAAACTCAGCTCTTGCTGTTGCTCAGAGAAATTGCCCCATACACCTCTCTGCTCTTGTCTTGCCTCTGATACTGAGTGTAGTACTTAAAACTACTCTGTTCTGTTTGACTTGGTTAATTTTCACTCTGGTCAGGTCCCTGGTCTGGATGATCATGTGTCTAAACAGTCAGTAACATCAGCTCAAGACAGGTATTTGACATAGAAGAGAGGTCCCTGAAAATGCAGTTTCATGACTGGCTTTCATTGGGCTAAAATGATGTTTTGGTCCTGAAACATTTTCTTTACTATGCCTTCCACCAGCTCAGTGTGAGGCTGTGTGCCTGGAAAAAGGACATGGCAAGTACCAGCAGTGTGTCCTGGGGCTGTTGCAGCAGTACCTCAGGTGCCTGAGCCTTCTGTATTGCTAAGGGCCTTCCATCTGCAACTCTGAACCTGCCTTCCACCCCCAGGTCTGTGTCCTCTCACCGTGGATGCCTTGGCAATGTTCCCCAGAGCTCCTGGGGCAGTATCTTCCACTTGTTTTTCTCATGCCGTTGTTCTCATGCTGTTACTCTCATGACCTTGCACCTGCAAACCCCCAACAGTATTCTTGGCAGGTTCTCATGGGAAGCAATTGCCACCAGCGTGAGAATCACACCTTCTCCCCCCTTTTCCTACCCTTTTGTTTTTCATTTACATTTCACAGAGCACAAAGCTCGACAAGCACCCAACGTGCAGCACCCAGAAGATAAGTGGTTACAATCAACAGTATTTGAGTGGGTCCCAATAAACATGATATCATTACTATGGTAAAAGCACTACAGGGGAACTTGGAGAGGAGTCCAGGAGAGGATGCTTTCTGGGGACTCTCTCCTCACCTTTTCCTTAGCTGCCCATGTAGAAAAACTCTCCCTTTCTTTTCTCTTTCTCAGTCTCTCTAGTTTATTTTTACTCTTAGATTCAGTGTACACCTTCAGCTATGAGCCCCACTAATAAATCTTTGCACATGTAAACTCGTCCCCACACCCTATGTGGGACTGGGGAAAGGCATGAAAGGCAGGAATTCCCCCCACCAGACCCCTTGCTTTAGCAACACCACGGTCCTAGACTAGCTCTGCAGCATCATGCAGGGAAAAGTGCAGCCCCATGCAGTTTAAATCAATGGGTTTAACTGATGGGTTTGCTGTTATGTGTCATGGAGGTGAGGGTATGTATAGCTGAGGCAGAAGGGAGAGCAAAAATGGAATGGCAGCTGCATCGGATTAGAATAGAGTGAAATCCTACTCTAACTGGGAAGAAAAACACCTTAATACCCAAGATTTTCCTCTTCGGAGAGAGGTAACGTTTATATGAACTAGTGTGATCAGACAACTTGTTTCAGAACAAGAGAGCTGCCTATCACCACAAAGATGGGCAAATCCTGGGGAGCAAGGTTCTTGGTAAAAGAAGGTACAAGAGAAAGTGATGAGATGATAGGACACAGGAGCTGCTACAGCAGCTGCTTGTGTGGACTGTCGTCCCCTTAGCACTGCTGGCAAATCTGTGCCTGAACCCAGTTAAGAGGTTTCACATTTACTTTGGAGTTTTTTCAGTACAACTACTGAAAAATGAAACTGAAATATGAGTTGAGAGAATAACCTATTTATTTAAATATAGATTAACCTTAGGTGTCAGACCATTTTTCCCAGTAAACAATTCCTGCACCATGCAGCTAAAGAAAGCCTGAATTAGAAAGAATAACTGTCTCTAAGGCATTTCTAAATCATCACATTTTGTTACAGCTAATCATTGCACTGATATTTCAGCACTGTCAGTAGATTCTGAAGATGATGTTAACACAGTTATCATGGCTGTGTGTGTTTCAGTGAAAAACACTTTGGGCTAAGCCTTGTGCATGGCTATTTCAATAGAAAAATATTTAAGGGGAAGTGTTTTGTCATGGTAAACACGTAGAAAAACTAGGGTGTGATATGGGAAAAAAGGTAAAAGTTACATAAAAATAGTAAAAGGCAAATTTTGCAAAATTTTATTCAATTATCCATATTTTTTTTTGCATTAGCTGCTCCTTTAGTGAATGATGCTTTCATAGGACAATGTAGCACAAGGTCTGAGTCTGTACGATCCTGCCCACAGATTGGCTGTGTAGCAGGGTGGTTTAGCTAACAGGATTCTGTAGTCTAAAGGAGAGACCCAGGCCAAGAGCTGCCTACTCAAGAGGCACCAAGTGGTAATGGAAGCATGTGCTTCCCTGGATACTCCTGAGTTGCATCTTTCCCAAGTCAAGTGCAAATCTTGGTGGGGGATAATCCTTGTAGTGTCTTTTTGGCGAGATGTGGAGAAAATCCTAGGGAGGTAGCTGCACATACTTCTGCCTACTATACAGATGGCAAGAGAAATATAGTTTATCTGAACATTAGTTTCTTGTCCTGGCCTTTTAGATTCTTTGACGTTATGGTTATTTAGTACTTTAATATTCATACTTCTATGAACTAGTTCTGGGGTGACCACAAGGATGGACAGCAGCCCTTAGCATTTAGGACATTTTTAACTGCTGCTGTTAGAGGCCACACCAGCAGCTGATTCCCATTGATGGTGGAAGTTAAACCGCTATTGTACTTTGTCACTGAGCCAATGTGGGGCTGCAGATCCCTCACGTTTCTTCCATAAACTGGGCTCTAAAGTCCCTTTGTAAATACGCTTCATACACTGTAATATGCCTGTCTGCTTCAAGTGAGAGCTCCTTCACATACAGAGCAAACTATTCTGGAAGAAAGGTCACTTTAAATGAGACTAAAGACTCTGTTCACATGAGCTGTGGGTCCATGAGGATTTATTTGGTGACGATACTGGCTTAAGTAATTCTGGCTCTATTCCTCCCACCTCCCTCTCTTCCCACCAATTGTTCTTGTGCCACTCCCTGCACTGCACCAGCAGAACTGTTTGTGTACTACTTTGTGAGCAAACAAGGGAACTGATCTAATGCAACTAGGCGAAATGGAGACGTGCTGCTTGTTTTATTCTGCCAGTTCACTTGGCCTATGTGGTTCATTACACAGCTACATAAATCACTCCTTGGCAGAGAACAGAAGTGCAAGTGGAAGCAGGAGAAATTAGTGGATGGGGTGGGATGGGACTGCCTGAACAGTGCTGTTACTGACCATGAAGCCACAGACTAATGGACACTAACTGCATGTTGTTGCCTCACTCTCATCATGGCAGCAGAGCTGTTTCAGTAGCATAGAGAGTCCTACACCTTGGGCCAACCTTGAAGACAAATGATGAACTGAAGAGGTACATGGAGATTTCAGGAAATTGCTGAGCTGTAGCTCACCATTACCATCAGGATGAGATCTTGTTTCTCAGCTGTCTTTCACTCCTGGCTCCTTAGCACCAGTTCTGGTGGCCTTCAGAAAGTTTGCCGAAGTCTAGTCTTGCTCATTAGCTAAAGAGAGAGGATTAGTTACTTCGTGCTTGATCAGTTTTCTACTGGGTTAGTGAGCTGAACTGGCTCATTGACAGCCTTTCAAAAAGCATGTCCATGGAAGAGCAGTGGTGGAAAATCAGAACTAAGAACATGAAGAAGGTTTGGAAAGGGGAGTGGGTGAGATATCCTTCCTTCAGTAGCGTTGAGTTGTTAGATCAACTCAGCTGTCTCATCTTCTGATTCAGATACATCTTCCACTTTTATGTAGGTTGTTAGCTCTAGCAGATGGATAAAATATATAACTTTTATCCATATCATCTTGAACTTCCGCAGCAAGATTTAAATGTGTGAGCTGTTCTTTGCTTTCCGAGCATGAGTCAGCTAAAGGTTTGACCCATTAATCTTTCAAAAGTGAGAGGGGGGAAAAGACTGGAGCCTTTTCTGGCTGTTGTACTCCCATTATGCAAAAGGGATGCTATGGGTTTCTGTGCTGATGTTTTTTTCATTTGTTTCTAATTTTGTTGTTTTTATAAGGCAAAAACTATGTTAGCTGTCAGACTTACAAATTTAGCTGGTGTTCTGAAAATCCAGCCATGTTTTCAGAATCTTAATAAAAATACCACTAAAACAGCCTCTATAATTGGAGATTAACAGACAGGGCTATAGACATTACATGGGGCAGAACAGAATCCACCTCAGTTGCCATGGCTATGTTTCCCCATCAAGCTAATAGAATTAAAAAAATTACTTCTTTACAGTTAATTCAGTAGTTCTGGCCTATACCCACATAGAAAACAGTTAGTAACAATAAGAAGAAACACTTTTTATAGAGCAGATCCTGGTGTCAGGTAATTTAGGTGCAGAGTTACCTCTGTACATAGGTAAAATACCTGTTACCCAAGGCAGCATAATGCCAGGGCCCCACTGTAAACACAGGAGCTCTGAAAAGTCAGACTCAGCTGCTTCACTGAGTAACAGAAGAGGTTTGAAGACAACAGGTATTACCTGGGGAGAAATACCTCTCCAGCCTTTTCTGTGCTCCCTGTGGCAGTGGGAACAAGAAGCTTGTTCTCCAGGGCTGTGCTCCTTGATGTCAGCCTACTAGCTCTCTATTCCATGAATCCTCCTTTCCCAGCACCGTATAGTCCCCCCATCTCTAAGACGGCAAAATTCAGTGTTAACCACACAGCTGAGAAACCCTGAGCTAACTCTAAGACACTTCGGACTAACACAATCTCTCACATTCTTTGTTATGTATCCTCTACTGCCTGCTCTTGGAGACAAAAGTACTGGGCTACCTGGAGCAGCTGATTGTCCAAATCACCACCAGGAGACAGAAGCATGGACATCCTTCCATGTCATGTAGACTACCTGAAGCACATCAAGGAAGAAATATGCCAGGGGAGATGTCTTGCTGGATCTGTTACAGACATGAGTGAACTGGTCAAAGGTGTGAAGGCAGAGTCTTGGCTGCAGCAAACACAAGACTGTAGAGTTGAAAATCTTGAGAGAAATGAACAAGGCAAGTAGTAGAATCACAACCCTGGACTTCAGGAAAACAGGATTTGGCCTACTTTGGAATATTCTTGGCCGGATCCAATGGCAGACTGACTTAGAGGGCAAAGGGCTCAGGGCAGCTGGTTGATCTTCAAGGAGAACCTCCTCTAAGAAAAAGCGCAATCCATTCTGATGTGCAGAAAACCAAGCAAGTACGGCAGGAGGCCAGCATGGATGTACAAGGGACTCCCAGCTGTGCTCCAACACAAAAAGGAAGTGTATAGAAAGTGTAAGCACAGATGGGCTGCCCAGGAGGAATACAGAGACATTGCTTCAGCATGCAGGGCTGGTGTTAGGAAAGCCAAAGCCCAGCTTCAGTTGAAATCAGAGAGGGAGGTGAAGGTTAACAGGAAAGGCTTCTGTAGCAGCACTGGCAAAAAAAGGAAGGCTGAGGAAAATGCAGGTCCGCAACTCCATGGAGCAAGGGGCAGACACAGTGACAAAGGACATGGAAAAGGCTGAGGTACTCCAAGTTTTTTTTCTCATGGTTTTCACAGATACAGTCAGCCCTTAGGCTTCCCAGTGCCCCAAGGCTAGTAGCAGTCCATGGAAGTGAAGCAGTGCCCAGCACAGCAGTTAGGGAACATTGAAGCCAACTGGACATATGCTAGTCCACAAGACCAGATGGCATGCAACAAAACCTGCTGGAGGAGATGGCCAATGTCATTGTGTGGGTCTATCATCTTTGAAAAGTTATGAGGATCTGGGAAGGTTCCTGATGACTGGAGGTGATTAAATGTTACACCTGTCTTCAAGGAGGGCAAGAAGATCCAGGGAGTGACAGACTAGTTTATCTAACCTCAGTTCCTGGGAAGGTGATGGAGCACCTCCTGGAAGCCATGTCCAAGCATGTGAAAGACAGGAAGGTAGCTGACAGCGTGTATTTACCATGTCAAATTGACTGCCTTCTACAATGTGATGACTGTCTGTGTGAACAAAAGGGGAGCCGTGGATGCTCTAAAGGCTTTGCAAAGCTTTTGACATGTCATTCTTTATTTCTTTTCTATCTATTCTATATATCTATATATCTATTTCTTTCTTTCTTTTCTTTATTATCCCTACAGACAAATTGATGTCATATGACTGGATAAGTGGACTACAAGGCAGGTGGAAAGTTGGCTTGGCCATTGTCTCAAAGAGTGATCAGTGGTACAACGTCCAACTGGCTGCAGGTTACCAGTGGCATCCCTCAGGGATTGATACTGGGACCAGTACTGTTTGATGTCTATTACTGATGACCTAGATGATGCAATGGGGGCAATCACAGCAAATTTGCAGACAATACTAAACTGAGGGTGAATGACTGATACGCTGGAGCTCAGGACTCCTATGCAGAGTATCCTAGACGTGTTGGAGGAATGGATTCACAGGGACTTCATGCAGCTCAACAACGGCAAATGCAAAGTCCTGCCCTAGGGGAGAAACAGCTTTGTGAACAGAAGTCAGGGGTCAACAAAGGAGCTAAATGTAAAAAGACTTGGAGGTCCTGGTGTACAGCAAGTAGAACATGGGCCAGTAGCGTGCCCTTGAGGCAAAGAAGGTAAACCACACATGGGCATGTTATTAGCAAATTACTAGCCAGTAAGTGAAGGGAAGTGGTTCTTCCCCTCTATTTGGCACTTCTGACAGCACATCTTACAAGTGTCCAGTTTTGAGCTCCTCAGGACAAGAAATACAATGACATGGTGGATTAAGCCCAGTAGAGAGCCACCATGATGATCAGAGCACTGGAGCTCATGATGTATGAAGACAACCTGAAAGAGCTGAGTCTGTTTGCACTTGAGAAAAAGCTAAGGAGGGAGCTTACTGCTGTCTACAGATGCCTAACAGAAGGATGAAAAGAAAATGGATGCACAAGGGAAGGATGAGGGGCAAGGGACAAGCATGTGAATTTCTGACTAATTATAAGGAAAAAAAAAGATTACCATGAGGGCAGTCAAACACTGAAAACAGGGAACCACAGGGGCTGCAAAATTGTCTGCACTGAAGGTATTCAAAACTGGTCTCAGTGCGGCCTTGAGGAACTGGCTTTAACTGGCTCTACTTTGAGCAGTGGTTAGAGCTCTGGACGTCCCTTCCAACCTACATGATCCTATGATTCTGTGAAGAAGTGTGTTTGAAAGAGAATGAATGAAAGGAGTGAGACTGATTTACTTTCAAACCACTTTTTATAAAAAAAAAATATTTCAATGTCCCTGAATGATCCAGAAATATTTTTGTATGTATAAAACAAACCAAAACCCAAACCAGCCCATCTCTTAAGACCCTATGTCTTCAAGGCATTCTACAAAATTTTTGACATTTACTATTGCAGTCCTGTGCCAACTCACATTTGGCAAAATCTTTGCATATATATCAAATCCAGCCC
The DNA here is from genome assembly GCF_000695815.1 of Acanthisitta chloris. NCBI lineage: Eukaryota > Metazoa > Chordata > Aves > Passeriformes > Acanthisittidae > Acanthisitta > Acanthisitta chloris. The sequence goes on from NW_008668979.1 coordinate 50,855, forward strand.
CCCCAAGTACCCACCATGTGCTTTTAAAATACCTCTAAATCACTACTTGAGACTGACTGCATGTTTTTAAAAAATATTTTATTGTTCTGCCATATTCCTCTACACACTGTGTTAAGAGAGAAGAAGGCACCCCATTACTTCTTAGTTAATATATGTATGGTATCTATTATGCTAATGAATATATATAAATATATTTTTTTTTCATATTACTGCTCTGGGATGTAAGAAATGCTTCTTTCATAACACTGTTGAGGACCTGAGGTACAAAAAAGCACGGAGGTTTTCCAAAGAGAATCTCAGCAGAGCACAAATTGAAGCAAATTCCCTGAACTTTCAAGCTGGTGTTTAATCACACAACTAATTCTTTAAATAGAAGCTTGATGAAGTGTACTATGACGTTTGGAAACTCGCCTCCTCGGGTGTACCAGACTTTCATGTCTCCTAAGGAAGCAAAAAAAGGCAAGTGGTTTAGACTAGGAAGTGTCTAGAGAGGCCAGCAGGATTGACAACCTGGTGCATCCAGAAGGCAGAAGGCGGCATAGGCCTTCCTGGACACAGCAAGATGGTGTGGGACATTGAATTGGTTGATTCTGAGTGTGGGTGAGGAACCTTTCTGCATGTCAGCCAAGAAGCATAGGCTAGCCGAGGCTTTCACTTATGTTTCAGACGAGGCAGTGAAAGGCGGTGGAGTTGAACGCGCAGCTGGCCATCTGGAGCATGTCAGCTGGCAGCTGCAGAACGAAGGGGAGCTGTCTTCTCTCCAGTAGCTCAAGGGCACCCACGGGGAGAAGTTGCAAACTCTCACTGCTGAAAACTTGTGCTGCCCTTCTTTAAACAAATCCGCAGCACGGTTGTGATTTAGTTTTGGTTATAAGATACTGGTCTAAAAAACGTCCTGTGGTATTTAAAAAACAAGCCTGTCTATTTTCCCACAAACACTTTTATCAAGAAGTCAATCTCACAGCACAGACCTGGGCAGAGCTTTTCATTGCAAACACCACCTTTTGCTATATATTAGGTAATTCTTCACGGGAGCCTACTGTTCTGCTGAAGAACCGAGAGACTGCTTATTACTAAAAACACTACAGGACATGCACCATTTGAAGTGTATCTCTTCTTCTTCACCTCTGAAGTTTATGTGAGATTAAATTTTACATACAAGGCATGGCTCAACCTCTGTCACTGCCCTCAAAGCTTTTTGAGACTGGCATGTCTCCCTCGGGGACAAAAGACTTGTTTCTGCCCCTACAAGAAAAGCAGAAAAGATGCTGTGTCTGTGCGCAGATTACTTTTCCCCTTTATTAGAATGTTTTGTGGTTTTTTTAACCATTCATAATTATTACGACACTGAGTGATTTGTGCAACAAATAAAGACCTGACGATTGCAGTTATTTCATTTATGCAGAAGGAACTTGCCAGGGAGCACAGAAGCAGGCAGCAGGGCACAGCCTACATTCCTTATCCAGAAACACTATTTTCAGACTAAAGGACTTTCGCAGAGCAAGAGAACGGACAAAATAATCCCTTTGGGCACAAGAAACATCACCGGCGCGAAGGCAAGACGGAGATGGGGGGGATAACACTCGGCGGCGACAAGGGGATGCTTGTTTGGACTTGAAACGTGTGCTCAGCCGGCTCTGCCGGGACGGGGCGGGTTAGC
>NW_008668980.1:0-3674 GCF_000695815.1 Acanthisitta chloris
AGGGAGGCAGGGCTGGGGAAGGGCTGCGGGTCGGTGTGTGCGGGGAGAAGGGAAACACGGCGCGGAGAGGACGAGGTACGTTGGGTTAGTCCCAGGAAGGAGAGAGAAAACTCACAAGTGGAAGGACAATTCGGGTCGGTCCCTAGAGGGAGATGGAAACCACAGCAGGGAAAGGGTGAGGAACTTCGGGTTGGGCCCAGGAAGGAGAGGGAAAACACAGCAGGGAAAGGATTTTGGGTCAGTCTCGATAGGGAGAGGGAAAACAACAGGGAAAGGACAAGGTACTTCGAGTTGGTCCCAGGAAGAAGAGGGAAAACATAGCAGAGAAAGGATTTCGGATCGGTCTCTATAGGGAGGGGGAAAACACAGCAGGGGAAGGACAAGATACTCCAAAGACAGGAGCACAGAGGGAGGGTGATCCACCCCAGGGCTGCCAGAGTGGGGGAGATTCCAAATTCTGTCCCAGACACAGTTTGGGGATGCAAAGCTATGACTGAGGTGCCCAGAGCCAAGGCCTTTGCTTTCAGCAGCTGAAGAAGCATCACTGCTTTGGCCCCTGGAGTCAGCAGTGCTGGAGCTTTCACACAAACAGCAAGGGTTTAGTGCTCTGATTCATCCGTTTGCTGGAGGATGCACTGCCATCCCTGTGCTTCCCACCAGCCTGCAGGATCCTTCCTTTCAGGACACCCATTCCAACCTGCTCATTCACTAAAACACACAGAGTGAGTCATAACTCTATAAATCTGCACCAGCATTGCCATTCTTCATTTCTGACCAATAAAACCCCAATGCCTTAACCCACAGTGCTGCCAGTGTTCACTTTGTCATGTGTTTTGTTTCCCTGTGGGGCTTGAACACCTGTGATGCTGCAGAGGGGAAACAGCATCTTTTGACTGGGTAGCGCCAAAAGCCCTGGGGAAGAGATGGCAAGTGAATGGCAGTGGGGACAGTGGGTGTGGAGGGTCCCAGGATGGAAATGGGGTGACAGCTCGTGCCTGTGGGTGACACACTGTTCTCACACCCCACTGGACTCTTCTGCCATGGGGGAATTTATTGCCAGTGCAGGACAATCTGGTGGGTGCCAGAATGAGACCTCTTACCCTTATTAGCCGTTGTCACAAACACTGGCTCATTTCCTGTGTCACTTCTCATTCAAAGCTCCAGACACTTTGCTTGACTGATCTTCTGCACATGGCAGCACAGCTCAGAGGAAGTTTGACTCGGGTTAAAAGGCAGTTTTCTGATGCAGTGTTGAGCAGCAGTGAGGATTTAGCAGCAGTGAGGTGACTCCAGTGAGTCCTGGCACAAAGAGAAGGTGCTGCTGGAGCTGATAATGCAACTGGACTGGACCTGCCCTGTCTCAGGTATCAGTACCAGACACTGTGGCTCTGAGCTGCAAAGCTCTTCAGACAGTTTTGTACTCACTTTGTGGCCAAACGTCACAAGGTTTGGGGCTGATGTGTAGTGAATGATGTGGAACAGATCATTGACCATGCATCAGCTTTTACCCCACAGATGCTTGTTTTGCCAAACATGTATTTTCATGCCCTTGCCTGGACTGCACATTAAAATTTCCACACACACACACAGGCCTGACCCTGGGGATGTGGGACAGGACCATGTTTCAAACACAGAATCAGTTAGGCTGGAAGGGACCAGAATGTGTCATCTGGTCCAACCTCCCTACTCGAGCAGGGCCATCAAACCATCAGTTACACATTCATATTGATTTATCTTCTGCTCCTACAACAGATAAAACAGAGCTGATAAGACATTTGCCTGTGTGTTCTTGTCCCTGGGATATGTAACATGCTTTTGTATTCTGAACTGGCTTGAGCAAGCCTGCTGAAAACAGCCCAGCCAGCATCTGTGTGCAGGAGGAAACAATGAACTTGTTTTTCCTTCACTGCAGAATTGCAGCCTGGAGGTGAGGGAACTTTGCTCTGCTCACCATATTCCTCCCAACGCCAAGGCAGAGGGAAGAAAGGGCTCTTGTATTCATGTATCCTCCCGGGCCAAGTCAATTTACATGTGAATGCACTTTTAAAATGAAATTAAAGTCAAAGCTGTGGCCAGAAGCCCTGACAAATCTTTTTGTGCACATGCAGTTGCTTGGAAGGGGGAGGCTGGTTGGAGAGCTCTGCTGAGGTGGCATTCGTGGCTCTGCAGAGCAAGCGGCCTCTGTGTGCAGCCTCTGACTTGAAGGAAGAGCAGAGCTTCTCCCCGAGGTCCCATTAGGGATGATTTGTCTTCCTGATCCATGATCTTTGTGGAAATGAGAGCAGTGGTCCCTGTCCCTGTGTCCCTGCTGGAGGCATGGCAAAGTCACGAGCACTAATTGGAGCCCTTGTTAGGGTGGCTGGAATGGCAGGGAAACATTCATGTTTCCAAAGGAAACATCTTTCCTGACCTCCAGATCTGCTCATTCCATTTGTGGCTTATTGCAGGGGGTAGGAGCAGGTGCTCATTATAGGTGACTCAGGATACCTTAGAGACTGAAGGTGCTGCAGGTTATCAGGGGCTGAAACAAGAGCTCAGGTGATGGGTTTTATTATTCTTTTTTTTTTTTTTCCCAGAAAGAGAAAGGACACGATTAAAATAGTAGGAATAAAAGGACTCACCTCACAGGTCTTGTCATCAGGTAACCCATGGCTTCATGGCCAATTACAGTCACTCCATGGAGCTGTGTTAAAACACAAGAAATGTCTTCCCCTGCTTCTGTTTCCTTGGGAATATGAGTCACAGCTGATGCTGCCTGAGGACACAGCCCTGTCTAGGACACAAGGGAAGTCGATAACCTCAGGTTCTGCAAATCCTTTCCTCTGCTGGTGGCAGTTTCGCATTCCCCAAGGAGGTCTTTGGGTTTTGGGGCAAAAAGCAATCCACTACAGAGCAATCCTGCTGTGAGCATTGCAGTTTTGGTGGGATAAGCAGCAGGGAAAGGAGGTGGATGGAGTCCAGTCTGAACCCTAACCTTCTGGGGTCTGCATATCATGTGGCTCCACCAAGCTTCAGGAGGCTCAGTGGTGATCCTGCTCCTTTGCCCTGTTCTCCTTTGCCCTGTTCAGCTCCTTCAGTCAGATCACAGACAACATGTTAGATGGAGAACAAGTAGATCATGGAGTAACATGGTAAATTGAAGAGTTTAGTTGTTATTTAATAAATGCCAAGAAGACTCATGAGGCCTTGAAGTTATAATGGAAAGATCTAATTTAGGAATAAAGGAAGAAAGATGCCTGTGAAAGCTGCCAGAATATAGCACTGGGTATTGAACATTTGTATTTAGCCTCTGAATGGAGCAGAGGTGGTGTGAGCTGCCCTCCAGCAGGGCTGGATGCTGCCCTGGGAAGCACCATCTGGGGCAGGAGGAGGCCTGAGGGCAGTTCTTGGTGGAGCTCAGTCCTGGGAAGCTCTGCTGTGTCTTGCCTTAGAAGACATCATTGCTGTAAACCACCTTGGGATGCCAGAATTTTAGAGAAAAGAAACCCCTGGCTCCATGGCCCAAGTTAAGTTGTAAGTATAGCACAGAGACAACTTACAGAACACATTTCGTGGTTTTGAGTCAAATCTGCTGAACTTCCCATTCAACACTGACCACTACACAAAACAGAGCTGAAGGTCTCTGTGGGGCACAGCTCATTGCTTTGGGAGTGTCCTGGGTTGCAGTGTGGGGG
>NW_008668981.1:0-3113 GCF_000695815.1 Acanthisitta chloris
TAGCAATCAGAAATTCTCCCACAGGAAAGTATTCTCTCTAGAAATTATGATGGGAAGTGCTCAGTCTAAGGACCCTCACGTCCTTTTTCTTTCCTCTTGCTTCAAGTGGGGGCATGGAAAACAATGTAATGATACCTACATCTGCTCATATGCATCCTTGAAATCTTGATGAATACTTCTAGTCACTATTTCCTCCAACTATGGGATGCATTCAAGAATAATCTTTAGAGAGAAAAACTTATGGCTCTTTAATTACAGGAATGATTTTGAGGTTTAGCTGTAAAAAATAGTATTAACTGCAAGGAATTCAGAGAAGCAATTGAATTGCTCATAAATTTGATGTGCTGGCAGCACTGCTGTTCAGTCAGAGGACTTGTTTCTGACTCTTAAGAATTGGAAATGTCTGCTTGCCTCCTTATATTTTAGTCAATTTAGTTTTATGGCTTGTCCAGTAAGAGGAATAGTCTTACAGTAAACAGAAAGGAATTGAATTAGTCTGCCTGATGATTTAACTTACAGCATAAAAACAGCTTCTTAAATCACAGTTCTTCTCTCTTGAAGCCTCCTGTTTGGCTGGCATCTAAAGAACTGCAAGAGTTCACATTTCTTATATTTAATTTAAGGAAAATACACAAGTACTTTATTTAGGCTAATTTTCAACATGCCCATTATTCATCAGATAGTGCAGTGACTATGGTGTTTTAGTGAAATCTCAACAATAAGGAAGAAAGCACTGAGTTAAGAAACTATCATCTTTTCGTCCTGCTATATAGAAGTTTTTTCTCATTACATTACTTACATAAAAGAACCCAGCTATATGGTGTGTTGGAGATGTCATGGAAAAAGGAACCTGCAGAGTATGCTAAATTTCAGCATGTTCCTCCCCCTGAAAAATAGCAACTTAGGAATGTATCAATGCAACTGCTAGTGTTACCAAATTCACCTGTCCTGCTTTGTTCCTTGCACTAATCCTTTCATAACCTGTGTTGCCTGTAGTTGGCTAGTTATTAGTTGTTCTTATTGTTGTTATTACGAGTTTACAGCTTGCTTCATTCTAAATCAAACCGCTACTGCCCTACAAGATGTGACTCTTGTTAAGTGCCTTGTTCCAGTGTCTACTGAAATAGAGCTTAGACACTAGTCAATTAGGACTATACTATGTCACTGCCTTGTACATGTCCTAGTGCTGTGGCACAATGCATGTATAACATTTATATAAAACTTTCAGCAGAAACTGAAACACAGGAGGTTCCCTCTGAACATCAGGAAACGTGTTTTTACTATGAGGATGACTGCAGTGATTGCCCAGAGAGGTTGTGGAGTCTCTCTGCTTGGAGATACTCAAAAGCTATCTGTACACTTTCCTGGGCAACATGCTCTGGGTGGCTCTGCTTGAGCAGGAGGGTTGGACTATACAACCTTCAGAGCTCCCTCCACACAGGTCTCTTCCAACCTTAAGCATCCTGTGATTCTGTGAACTTTCACTCACAGATTCATGAAAACATAGCTCCATGACTATCAAGCACTTTGCATGAAAACAACAGGGAAAAGGAAGGCTTTTCTTTCTTGGGGCCACTGCACTACTATTGCAGACCCAGGACATTGCTCTACAGCAACAGGAGTAACTCTCACCAGAAAGAACAAACCCTGAGCTGTCTGGTGAACACTTGCTCTGTATTACCTTTTCTGAGGATACTGTCAATATAAATTTTAACTATTTGAGGACTAGCATCTGAGTGATGTAAGTAACTGACTTAAAATATCTGTGATAATGTCAGATTAAGACAATGTGGTGATTGAGAAGACTGCCCTTTTGAGGGGAACCAGAGCAAAAAGACTCTCAGAGTAGTAATTTTTCCATTGTCTCAGTGAGATGATCAGGTTTGCTCTGTGGGTACCCATTTGCTAGTGGTTGGTTCAAAGAAGATAGCAGAACATGGGAGATCATGAGCCTTAGTTGCTTTTGTTCAAGGACACTTTTTGATTCAAACTGCTGAGAGTCATTTTAGTAAGCTATTGTTCTGATGTTGGAATAAAATACCAAAATGAGTAAATGAAGTTAGAAAAAAAATGAGCAGAAGAACAATTAAAGTAGGCATCCTATTCATGTGGTTGTGCTTGTATATTTGGTAACCCTCATTTAAAGCTCTTGCCATTAACACCTGGAAGAAACTTACAAGTGCCACATAACCCTGGCTGAAACAAACAGCTCCCCATTGCTGCTGAGTGAACATTGAAAAGCAAATAGAATTCCTTTTATGTACACAGAGCGATTTTAGCCTTTTCTGTGTCTGCCACCATGGTCTAGGAGTGTAGTCTGGAATGAAGGCATCACTCTAAATCACTTAATGGTATTGGGATTAAAATACATAGTCAAATTTACAAGGCTAGGAATGAATCTTCTGTTAGTACTTTATGCTACATTAAGGATGTAATTATTGATTCACCATGCAAAGTTTATTAGGCTTCTCCACCCCACCCCCTGCTTTCACACAGATGGTGTTGCAAATCACCGCTCTATGGTCACCTGCTTGAAAGGAGAGTTTCATATGCAAAGTGCTATTCTTTGTTCAGTTAAGATAGCTTGCAAGATATAAAATGAGGCAGCTATTTAAATTTGTTGTTACAGCACTTGGGCTGGATACACAAGATTAAATAAAAAGAAAATTAGGAAGCAGATGCTTGCAGCTTAACAGAGGAATTGTGCTAAAAGATACTCTTCATTACTGCTGGATATGAGTAATTTTACTAAGGCAGCTGTTTCCTTAATCAGGAAAAACACAAACCCCTAAGATGACATCCAGATGTTTTCTGTATCGCTTCACAATATAATGAGTTTCAGTTGTATATGCCATGTTTTTAATTCCATTCATATTTACCTACATCCAGCATATTTTCAAATACATTTGTCATCTTCCTGAACTGTGCAAGACCTGAGGACTAGATATGTGATATATTTTGTACTCTCGACATCCTTGCCTGGTGTTAGTGTACAAGTTGCTTCTAGGGCTTTCTAGGGCTGACAGTGTCTCTCAACAACATCCAAGCGTATGAATATCAGACCTCAGCAGGTTGGAGAGGGTTTGTTTTGTTGGGGGAATAGAGGTCTTGGG
>NW_008668981.1:3125-5656 GCF_000695815.1 Acanthisitta chloris
TTCATACTTTAGTTGTGCAGTTGTATGATGGTCTCTTACAGTGCTGCCTGTTGTTCAAAGCAAGACATACCATAGTGTTAATACATATATCGTGGGTTAATATACTGTTCCAGCTATGTGGATATTGGATAAAACCAGAGATTTAAACCTTCCATTACCTCTTAGGTGTGGGCTCAGTCCTCCATCATGGGCTGCTGACAGTTTTAATGCCTGCTAGCTTCCCATCTGTCCTTGCTCAAAATACATGCTTTATTTGACTGGAGACCTGGGGTTCCACACTTTCTATTGCTGATAGGATGCAAGATTGGCATCCTGAATCTTTGACACTGATTTACTGACAGCAAGCTGTTTCATAATTTATTTATTTGGGCTGGTGGGGTATTTCAGAGTCTTAAGATTTGTGTGCAGTTTTTGTAGGTGTGAATCTCGTTACCTATATTTTGGGCCTTGAGAGCCAGCTGCCAGTGCACAGTTAATCTGTACATATGCAGCAAATCCACCTTGTTACTCTCTGTGCATGCTGTATATCTCACCTCTTGAAAAATTAAGGCTGCCCTGAGTTTGGAATGAGGAATTCTCAAAAGCTTTTATAAATAACAAATTCCCTTTATTATTATGGGCAGTCATTAAAGTTCATTTACTACATTCATCACCGCCTTTGCTTGAATTACCACAGCAATGATATTATTGAATGGTTAGTTCATGAGCTTTCCAGGTACTAAATGGTTGTAGCTAAGCTTCTAATTGTTCGAGTATACATAAGCTTTAAAAAAAACCCTAATGTTGACATTAGTAGATAAACTAGCAGTTAATTTTTCTTTTGTGGTCTAAAAGTTCTGTTAAATAGTTCTCAGAGTTTGTGTAAGCAATCTTAAATACACATGAATACCACAAAAGGAGATAACTAACTATAACAGGAAGAAACTTTTCCTTTACGATTTTTTAATTCTGCATTTATTTTGCAGTTCCTCATTCATTTGAGTTTAAGTATAAGTAAGATGTGGGTAATTACTGTACATTATTATTTCTTTGGTTTATGCCTTGTGTGGCACAGTATATCTACTTAGAAATTCTTTAGTTGAAAAACAGCTGAAGTAATTACATGCGTTAGTTACTGCTGATAACTTGAGGGGGTTTGTGCTTGTTGCTCTGTGCATTTGGATGAAACCTGGAAGTCTCTCACTAATACAGTTACTTCCATTTGATTAAGATCTCTACAGTCTTTTCTACAGAGGGGATACTCTTCATGGTCCTATGTAACTTCTTTGGTACAATAGTTAGTTAGAAAAGAAAATTAATTTTATCGCCACCAGTGAAACTGTAACCAAAAAAAAGGCTAATTGAATCAAAGAAGTGATTTTTTAAATTACTTTTTTTTTCCCCCCAAATCTAATCTACTTTTTGTAATAAGCTGGATTTTCTAGGAGCTGGTGACCAGCATAGTAGAGTATTCTGAAAAGGACAGTACAAATCCAAAAGCTTATCCATGTTTATTGTTTCCTCTAGTTGTGAAAAAGGCATGTACTGCTCTAGTTTGCAGGTAAGATAGTTGTTGGTCACAGATACCACAAGGTGCCTGAACCTCTTCAGTAACTTAATTTGTATACTTCTACAATGACTGTTTTCAAAAGCTGAAAACTTATGTGTATCTTCCTAAATTGCCACGTCATCTTGGGCACCAAGAGCTTTTACAAGGTTTGAGTGCTCCATGCCTGCTGCTGGCACAGATGTGTCAAATACAAGCTTTAGATTCCTGTCCTGAAGATCTCATTATAAATACTACCCTGTGGCTGTTTCAGCCTTAGAATGGCAAAGTCCCCTTTGACAGCAGGATATATATTTTCCAGGCTCTCTCCACTGAAAACCATTTGCCTTTTAGCATGTTCCAGCCCAGCGCTTTATCATGGCAGATGCTGGACAGGATTGTGGGAATAGCTGCAGATTGTCATTGTTTTTAAATGAGACATTCCTCCGGCTTTATTCAGCTGTGATACTGCTCATATGTGAGGGAGAGATCTGTATGAAAACTAGTGCTGCTTTGAGAATTTAAATGAGGCAACATTGGAGATTACATCCCAAACTAAGTGGTTTTTTAAATTTAGTTATCTTCCTGGGATTTCTGACATCTCCTAACCCCCAGATGTCCCTACACCATGCTGTGTGACAGCTTCACTTGTGCTTCCTCTGCCAGCATTCCAATGGGAGAGGAACACAACCAGGTGTGCCTTGCTAATCTCCAGGGAAGGGGTGTCTTGTTTAAATTCTTAATAAAATAAAGTGATGTTCTATCCAGTTAATACTCTCATATGAAAAAGTGGCAACCCCTTTGTGAAGGAGCTAAAGCAAACTCTGTTTCCTTCATGATGCTTTTACAGAACTGATGCCTGTGTAAATTTTCAGTACATTCACCTCTTTGCTGCCAGGGAACTGACTGTGCCTGGGATGCCTGTGAGGGTGGGCTGAGCTTGGCCAGTACATGAAGTGGGGGTGCCTTAGGATGTGTGGTGCAGAAGCCTCCCCTTGTCTTTGTA
>NW_008668981.1:5675-29892 GCF_000695815.1 Acanthisitta chloris
CTCCAGGTTGATCAAGCCCAGGAGAGCCAAGTCTAAGCCACTCAGCCATCAGTGACCCTCTGGGTTGGCTTGTCAGCACTGTGCAAATCATACAGATGGGCAGAGGTGCTTTGGGTTTGATGCTATGCTTGCAAACTGGAAAGCCTTCCCAAAACTCCAAATGGTGAAGAGCGCGATGCTAACAAGTGTCAGTGTGCACCGTTCTGTTGATTAGCTTTGGCTGGTCTTTGACCACTATAGGTGTAGCCTCAAGTGGAGCCACTTGCCTTTAACGCAGTGTTCTCTTCTCCTCTTCTGTATCCTGGTAGGAAGACATGAGGTTGGGTGTAGTCCTGAGCTGGAGGTAGGCTCCTGTGTTGGTGTGGCATTTCACATGCTCAAGTCCAGTAGAATCAGGGCTGGCCCAGAGCTAGTGAGTTGGTCTTGCACAGTCTGTTTCCTGTGGAAAATGCTCAAAACACACTCTCAGCACATCTGGATGTACAAAAACATGACTACAGCTCTGAAAGTCCTTCTGAATGAAGTCCATTTGGCTTCTTATGTTGGTACTGGTTATCACACTGACATGACTCATTTCAGCACTTGTTTCCAGAAATGTTATTAACTGTCTCTTCACCTTTTAGCACAGAAAATTCATAACTGACTTGGCTCAGCCAGGAATGAGGACTGAATGAAATGAAACTCAAAGCCACCTGCTAGTGTCAAGGTGACAGTAATTGTGAAACCAGTAATTGCTGCTGAATTAATGCCAGCATCTGGGTAACTTATCCAGGTGTCATAAACACTATGTGTTACAGGAAATGGTTTCATATAATAATGACACTTAGGTGTGGTATCACTTGGTGTTGCAGAAAGCAGCCGAATTCAGCTTACATTATTTCAAGTTTTCTGGTATGTCAGGGGGAGTGCCATAATTTCTGTAGCATTTTTAATTTGTCATTGTAAAAATACAACAAATATAAATGAAGAAAAAAATCCTGGATTGTCTTTCCGTAAAGGTATTGAAACAAGTTCTTCTGAGAGAGTTCTTTTTGTTAGCAGATTGCTTTAAACTCAAATCAACATTTGTTACGCTGAAAGAATTTCTATTCAGTGTTCTGAAGAGCAGCAAAGCGGCCTGTCCCTGTTCATTTTTCTGCTCTCGTTTTCTGCTTTTGCACTGAAATATTCATTCCTTACCCTACTGGGAAAGGCAGTCAGGTACAAGAAAGAAAGCAATAAATCTTACTTAGTGGCTTGTCAGTTTCTGTCTGTAAATGTAAAAACAAAAATGAGAAATGCTTAATTTGACAGAATTAGAAATGTTAAGAAAATGTCTTTGTCAACCGGAAAAAAAATGAAAATAGTATTGCTTCCTTTGGTGTTAAATTTAGCTTCTGGTTTCTTTTGCATGGAGGACATTTTAAGGCAGAATCCTGGCTGGTCTTTAATTTATGATACTGTACCATGTTGTGCTCTTTTCTAATTAAAAGTGTCTCATCTGCAATTCTAAGACATTTCTTTGTTTCCTATGTCTTCTTCCTGATTAGTAAGAGCAATTAAATCTATGATGAGGTAATCTAACATTTTCAAAGGGATTTGTCATTTCAGCCAGAGGAAACATTTTTGTTTATCCAGAGGAGATAACATTCTTGCACTATAATAAAAGCCAGTGCTCACCAGATGACAGGTCTGGTCTTAGCCCTGCGGTGGCATCTTTGCAGGCAGATCCTCATTTCTCTGTGGGAACACTATTTTTCCCTATTAAGATTTGTTAATGGACAGAAGAGTCTGCAAGATCTGATTGATTGTGGCATTGAGTGTTCTAACATGAGCATCTCAGTTCAGGATGTACGATCTCTTAGTTAATTTGTACTCTCTTACAAAGACCAAAACCACTTATATGTATTTTAAAAATAATCAAAAATATCTCATGAGTCAGAAAATAAGATGTTTTTTCCTGGCTTGGTATGTGCATTGCCTGTGGAATGAACAGACATTAACAGGAAAGCCAAATATGTGCAGCAGTGAGGTGAATTTCTTGTTTACATACTGCTGCTTAATCAAATGTTGTTCCAAGAATTGCTGGCTTGGAGTAATGGTGGTGGTTTGAAGTGACTTTTTTGTTTGTAAGGCAGTCAGCATTGGTGCACTGAGCTTATTTTAACAATTCACAGCCCACGAATAAATATAAAGAGTATGTACCAGCTCTATCTTCTGTATAATCTATTGTATGACTATAGTAAATACCTGATTTGCTTTGACACTAATTTTGAGAAGGACTGCAGAATGTGAAGGAATCTGTACTTATTTCATTGAGGAGTCCTTACACAGGACCTTCACGCAGTGAGAATCAATATTATACCTTTCAAAAATGTTAGTAATACCTAAGAGTTTAAAAAGAGAATTATCTCACATCCAAAGTCTGTCTACTGGCAAAAAATAGGTTAGAGAGAAATGGTCAAGAAAGAATTTCATATCCTGCCTAACTTTATAGTGTTACATACTGATCATGTATTTCTGACTGGTTTCAGTTATCATTTTCTTTTCTGATCAAAGTACTTCACTTAGAATAATTTTCTTTGTTGTAGTATATTATCTAGCTGAGTTAAATATCAGTGCAATTTTTAGAGGTTTCATTGCTCTTTAAAGGTAGCTATAGTAGTTTCCTCTCAATCCTCAATTTAAAAGAAGGGATTGATGAGAGTGTGGCATACGTTATGCATCACCTGATATAGGGACTATTGCTATGTCAGGTAAATAGCTCCATAATCCCTCTTCCTTAAAATGTATGCAGTCTATATATGATAGAGCAGTGGAGGAAGTGACAGATCAAGAGAGTTTGTAGACTTTTAGAATTGTAGGTATCTTGGGAGTAGTTTGTAGACTTTTAGAATTGTAGGTAAATATTTAAACTAAGTGGGGAGTGAAGGGTGGTTGTGAGCATGGGACTGTGACAGCTTCTGCTGATCCTGTTGGAGTATTTCATTACTGCTGGCTGAGCATCCATGAGGAGAAGCCAGGAAAGGTCCTCAAGCCTCTGAGGATAACCACTGGGATGGGAAATTTTGCTGTAGATCTTTTCCTTTATTATACATAGTGTCTCTCATTGTGCTCTGTCACTTCTGCCTTTACTTCATGCTTCTCAGTATCAGCTGTCATAGTTTGTGCTTACAAAATAATTACTGGGTGACATTGGGGAGAGATCAGGGCTTGGCAAAAAGTTGAAATTCACGTCAGAAGTAGAGATAATAAGTAGAAGCTTGTGTTATTTGCTTTTATTATCCAAAAAACATTTTACCCTGAACAGTATTTATTTCTTGTCCAATAATAGAAGTTTCTGCAAAAGAAAAATACAGTGAATATTGTGGATGGTGTGCAATAATTGCAGCACCTGCTTTTCCTATTCTTATTTAACTGTTAAAGCTGCAAATTGAGAAATAAAGTGGTTCCTTTATTGATCTTCACCCTTTTACCCTTGTTGAAAGAGTATAATTTTATGGCATGGAGCTACTATTTATTGTGTTCAGGCACTCAGAGTGTTGTCGTATTCTTGTCATTCTTGTCTATACGGACCTACTTAATAGACAGTGATTTAGCAGTCAGTTGTTCAGCCACCTAAAATTAGCCCTGGAGATAAAATTGGATAATGTCCATAGTTGACTTTTATTTTTAAGTGTGAAAGGGAAATCACTAGCATGCATTAGGAATAACCTGTTGAAATTCTCATGTAAACAAGAAGTGCATCTTTTCCTTGGCACTTGTTCCAAAATTGCATGAGAGTTTAAAAATATTTTTACATTCTTTTTTCCTAGTTGTCTGCTAGGAAAATTGTTTACTACATTGGAAGAGATGCGTTTTGGGCCAGTTAGAGTGGCTGGTTTCACTCTGTGTTCTGATGTTGGTGTTCAGAGCACTGGTTTTATCAGGAGTGAGTTACATTTTCCTTCCATATCCACACGTGGAACAATACTTCCTTACTGCTTTGTATCAGATATGTTTGGTTTTATTTTGAACGAATTTATGGTGTTAGTTTATAAAATAAATACAGTAGAATTTAAAAAATACGTGAAAGTTGGTGACAGTATTTGAAAGTAAAGCATTATTGCTGTATATCAAACCTTTAATTAAGGTACAAAAATGTCACATTTTTGACCAGAAGCAATTATTATAATAGACCTCTTTCTGAGCTTGCATGTAATCTTTTTAATGATGAAGCATTAATATAGCCTGTAAGGTACAGCAGTTGCTGAGCTTTGCTGCCTCTGCTGTGGTTAAATATATATGTGCTTTTTGAAAAGGAGATCTCCTCTTGAGTTTAAGTACATATCTGAAAAGAATACATATGGCAACTTTAAGCACATTCCATAAGATACTTATCTAGGTCTTTAACATATAGCAAAAGGTAGAGTTTTATGCTGTGCAGTAGATGCTTCTACAGAAACTCTGGCTCCCTGTTCAGCCTGTGGCTTAGGAGGATCATTGTAGCCACTCTTCTGTGAATACATCGATTTTTTAGGGCAGAGGTGCCAAGGTTGGCTGATGAGTTGACACATCATGTGTGGTGAAAGGCTGAGGGAGGCCACTCATGTGCTGAAAGAGAAAAGCATGGGTTTGGCTTCAGCAGCCCAAGGTGACAAATGTGGCTGCATACTGTAATGAGGGGAAAGCTTGTGTGCTCCTGGTGGGGTTACTGGTGAGGCTACACCTTGAATACTGTGCTCAGTTCTGGGCCCCTCGGTTCAGGAAGGATATTGAGGTGCTGGAGCAGGTCCAGAGGAGAGCAATAACGAGGCTGGTGAAGGGACCTGAGCACAAGTGCCATGATGAGAGAGAGGCTGAGGGAGTTGGGTTTGTGGAGCACAAGTGCTATGAGAGGCTGAGGGAGCTGGAGAAGAGGATGCTCAGGGGTGACCTTATCGCCCTCTACAGCTCCCTGACAGGAGGTTGGAGTCAGGTGGGGGTTGGTCTCTTCTCCCAGGCAACCAGCAGCAGGACAAGAGGGCACAGACTCAAGCTCTGCCGGGGGAGGTTTAGGTTGGATATTAGGAAGAAATGTTTTACAGAGAGAGTGATCAGGCATTGGAATGAGCTGCCCAGGGAGGTGGTGGATTCACCATCCCTGGAGGTTCTCAAGCTGAGACTGGATGTGGCACTTAGTGCCATGGTCTAGTAACCACGGTAGGGTTGTGCTCAATGATCTTTGAGGTCTCTTCCAACTCGGTTGATTCTATGATTCTGTCGCTGGCTCCTCCCAAGGAAATCTGCTAAAACATAATTATGTTCTGCACCAGTTGTTTCCAAGTGTTCATCAAGGTTTTTACCTTTGGGGAGACTGAATTATGTGCTGAATAAAGATCACAAATCCATAACTAATTCTCATCAGAATCCACACAACTGGTAAATCAGGAAGTCAGAAATATCATGGATTTTGAAGGTATTTCCAAGCAAATGGTTTTCCTTGCTGCTTTGTTTCAAGTTTCTCCCAGCACTCACATGCAATCCACTTGAGAAAGTTTTCTGACTCCAGCTATAATTACTCAACCTCCCTCAAAATATCTTGTACTGTAATTTTAAATCTTGGACTGTTGCCACAGAAATTTTGAGATCTGTATCATAGACCATGGAGTAGCCTGGAGCTTTTTTATTGTAACATGATTATCCCAGAATTTTATATTGACTCCTGATCACATATTTTCAATAATGAAAACCTTTCTTCAGCATGACTTTTAGAAAGTGAGATTTAAAAAATTGTCTTTTATTTGTGTTGAAAGAAATTTCTTCAGTACCTTGCTTTGACCAGCAAATGTCTTCATATATTCACATAAACACATGGGCATGGCTACACCATGAGATGCATCAGATGTACAAGCTGATGTCTAACACATAAATAAATAACAGTTCATCATAAGTGCATCAGATGTACAAGCTGATATCTAGCACATAAATAAATAACAGTTCATCATAAATATGTCTAAAGAGAAAAAATGAATCAAAAGGAACCATTATTAGAAAGAGAGAACAGTGAAGGTGACTTTGCTATTTTGACTACTACACCTGGGATAATCCCTTTCAGTGTTCCACAAGATCCCAGTGTAATTCCAAGCAAATAGGCCTTGAACATCCACATATTGAAACCACTAAATAGGTTTCTATATTTAAGTTGGAACAATATTGCTTCTAATTAAAAACTCTCTTAGTAGAGCAGTGAGTGCTCAAAAAGTCAGGTTAATGTAACCTGAGCTAAGCCAGCAGTTGAAGGAAAGCAAAATCCTCTTTGTTCCAGCTTTTTAACTATTATTCTGGACATAAAAGTTAAATTGTTTGTCATTCCTGTGAGCACATGTTAAGCATTTGGGGTCCTTTTATTTCATGTTTTTAAGGCAAAAGCTGTAACTCTTTAGATGCTAAATATCAGTTAAGTCTCAGTTGTCTGCAGGGGTATATTCCAATTTTTTGATTAATTGTGTCATTGATGCCATCTGGGTATAAGCCAGCTGAGTCCATAAAGGCTATGGTGCTGCAATATTATTATTAATTATTTTCAGTGGGGGTGGGGGGTGTTTTTGTCACAGATTGCCCATGCAGCAGATTTTCAGTACAGCAGGTACGTGGCAGTGCAGCCCAGGCTCTCACCGCAGGCTGAGCTGCCGCTGATAAACCTCACAGAGCTCAGAGGCAGCTGTTGTGCAGCTGAGTCCCCTCTGCTCCAGGACAAGGTGTCACTTCCCTGAGCCCAGGGCACCTGGCAGGGGCAACCAGGAGTGCACGAACTGCTCTGTGTGATGTGATAACCAGAGTGGATCTGGCTGTGCTGATGACTCTGGCTTGATGATGCCAGAGACAGGTCATCTGGGCATTGTCACTGCCTGATCCTGCTGTGTGAGTTCTCTTGTTACCAGATGTAATGGAAAACAGGTTGTGCTGCTTAGTTCCTTTGACGTCATTCTGAAAGAGCAGGGACGCTTCGTTGTGCTGAGATGGCTCGTACCATATGCTCAATAATGGTATTATCTAAATTAATTTCATTGGAACAATAATGCATTTTTCCAACACTTGATTTCTTCTTAACTTCCAGGTTTTCCGAAAAAAGGCAGTGGAGCTTGGAGAGAAATTGCTACCTGCTTTCAACACTCCCACTGGGATACCGTGGGCATTGCTTAATATCAAGAGGTAAAACAACTGCTTTTTAGTGACTAGAACTCATGAAAAAAATTATTTTGCATCCCTCTTTACCACAGAACTATTACAATTGCTGCACAGCTTTTGTCTTTCTGGTTCTACAGTTTAAATTGGGAAATTTGAGTGGATATATGTAGTACACACAGAATACATATAGAAATATATTTATTTACCTCAGAACTGGCTGTGTTTTTGTCAGTTAGTGTGTTGCTCATCACTTCCTGAAGTCCTTAATTGCTTTTAGTGTTGTTTTATGTAGGGCAAGCACACTAGGCCATGTGCTACTCTGAATGGTTTAAGTTTTCTAGCCACTTTGTACTGTTCCTTTTACCTTTTCTCAACTGTAGTATCAGCATGTCCTTCACATCAAGAAACAAGATTAATACCTGCTACAAGTGACTCACTGTTTTGTACGCTCTCCCAAGGAGTGATTTTGCTTTGGGCAGTTGTGGTTTGAAGGCAGCTGTCTGCTGTAGGAGATACGTGTTTCCTGAAGTCGTTCTTGCCTCCAGTATCTGACTCCAGACAGATGTCAGCAATACCTTAGTCCATCTCAGGACTGCTAGCAGTGATACTGTGCCAGTAAAAAAATCCTTTCTTTTCACTGCCTGGAAATTGAAAATTTGAAATTTACACCTGTGGGTGTGTTTGTAAGGACACATCAGCTTTTTTCATCCTGCAAATAAACCCCAGTACAACTCATCACAAGAAAGTGAATCAAGAATAATTTCACATGTCAATGTGCTAGTTTTATATTCCGAGATTTTTGCGTGATTCCCTCTTTGACAGTCAGCATCTTGCTCTGTTCTCTGATCTGTATTTATGAGTACACCTTTTCCCCACAGTGGGACATAAACTGCTCAGTCATACAGAAACCCATGACACGTCAGTTCAGACAGGCTTTTCTTCTGGTTTCCTGTCAAACAGTAGTGAGTTGGAAGTCAAACAGCAGGTCTGTGTGCGTGAGCAGGAGGGAGTTAGCACCTCCTGAACTTTCTCATTATTGAGGGGGCTGATTAACTGCTGCCTGGTGATGATGTGTGGACCTTGACTGGTTACTTACATGCATTCTAATAATTTTCTCTCCACATGCTTTTTAATGAGTTCTGCACAAGTTCAGGAGTACAACAGCTCGAGGTGTGTTGGTTATTTGTTTTTGAGCAGGTAGAAAGATTTCTGAATACAAAACCCTAGCATATGTTTGTAATTGCAACACAACAGCACCTTGCTCTACATAGTATATGTTAACATATTTAAGGTACTCAGGCTAAAACTTTGTCTTTTTATAGCCCTGATCTAAATCTTTGCTTAATTACTAAATATATCAAAATTTTTTTGCATATAGTTCAAATTATGTGGTAGATCTTTATAGTTTTGTTCCCAGTTTCTCACCACAACAGCTATGGTACACTGCAAATGTCAGCTGCAAACACTGCAAGGTGTTAATGCAAAAGGGATTAATTTCTTCTCTGGCACAAAAGTGGAAGAGGATCTCTGCCGAGATAATTTCCTTTGCTGTGGCAGAAAAACTTAGATTAAATGCTGGGTTCTTGGTTATGTGTTTTGAATCCTTTCACATCTGCCCAGGTTTGACCTTCAATAGATGACTCTTCCATAATACTGTGAGTAAACAAATATGCTGTCATCCAGGCTTAGGAAGTGCTAAGCCACTGAAGCCTGCATATATTACAGCACTAATATGCCTCATTTCTGATTAGTGTTTTATTGGATTTTATTTTTATTTATGCTTCAAAATGTAGAACACTCACAATAGATTATGGGTGTCATTGGTTATTTTTAAATGACTATTTTTGAATTAACAGATGAGCTGGATATTTGTTTCACTATGCAAACAGTCGTCACAAAATAATTTGTTTTCTTTGCTCATCCTCTGTCATCATAGCCAGACTTGCCCTCTCCTTGCATGGCTCTGTGTGTAAACATATATATGTGCTATTGTCTGAGTGTGTCCTTACGTACTGAGATCATCCACCTGAAGTCTTGTTCTCTTTTATCTTCTCCTTTGCTTTTCTTCATCCTGATTCCTTCCTCACCACTTAGTGACCATGGGACAGTTACTATCTTATTTGTGAAACCCTAATTATCAAAAGTAATAAAAAGTTCATTGTACTATTCTAGTTAATTACTTGCCAATTTTTGAGTGTGTTTGCTTGTAAAATTTCCTTTTCTAAGGTTTTGTAGAATTTAAAATCTCCTGTTTCTAAAGTGCATTTTCAGTAAATAGATTAGTGGTTTGTACTGGGATTTCCTTTTCTTTCTTTCTAAAGTTTCGTTTGCACTTCCATATTTCTGATGTTCTTGATATTGCTCTGTATCGTCAGCTCATCTTGAGCATCTGTTTTTCACTTCTGCTTGCACTGCCAAATTTGAGGTTCCTTTTATGCCTCATTTGTTTACTTAAGTAACCAGTGTAGTATAGCACTTGTTGACTATTCTGGCTAAAAACTGGTACAAAGAGAGGCTGCAGAGGGAGGAGGGTATGAAGTGGTGGTGGGTTGACAGACGGGTTAGAGTCTTATTCTGGGGGATAAGGAGCACAAGCTGGCAAAGTCATTGCATTTATTTATTTGCTTAGTTATTTACTTTCCTCCCTCAGACAAATCCTTTGTTTAGATATTTCATCTTCAGTACTTCTAAAGCACCAACTATAACAGTTTCTTAAAATATCACTAGGTCATGATCCCTTTTTTTCTTCTCAGGGAGCAGTGATAATCTGGCTTCTCCATACTGAAAGTGTCATTTCCCTTTCTCTCTTAAAAGTTCTAGTAATTTATGACTGAGCATCAGAGTGCTTACGTATTTCTGTAATTTACCTTTCAGATTTATAGAAATTAAAAAATATGATAGTAGGCTAATGGATCTTAACAAATGCTAAGCCTTGGTAAGCCTGCAGGATCAAGTAATCTTTTTAAGATATCTATTTATTTTTACTCTGTAACTATTAAAAGGGAAGCTGTATGGAGCTTGCAGGTATGGGTTGATGCCCAGCTTCAGAGAAGAACTCAGATTGTTCTTAGTCAGAGCAATCAGGAATAAATTTACAAGTATAAGATTCTGTGTAACTTTCTTTTTCTCTTGGATGGAATTTGTGTCTTTATGTCACTTCTTCCCCGTCTGAAAGCAGAACTGTATCTGGTCACTATTTTAGTCATTATTAGTTCCAATAAGACCACATTACTGCTTGCTAATAAGCAACCCAGAAGCATTCTTATATGTAAGAAGATATTTTAAAGAAAGTGTTTCCTCTCTATGCACTGACTAGTTGCATAGTTGGTTTAAGGTTATTTATTGTGCCTTGTGTGCTGTGATGTAGCAATACTGTCAGGTGTTAAGGTGTCTGCCTTTTTATGAAGAATCAGTGTAGCATGTAACCTTTAAGTGCATCTGAAACTTTGAAAAATGGTTATGCCTTATATTAATGAAAAAGTTTTCAACTGGAGTAAATGATATTTTTATTTCTGGAAATTGGGTTTTTTGATGTCTAGCCTGTTTGTAAGTGGTGGTGTGGGTGTCTAAGGGGGATACTATGGCTGTTTCTCTGGCTCAGTGACAAATCTAAATTATGTAAGCATTTATTGCTCTAGGTACCATGGGAAGTGTTGTATAGAAGAAAAAGCTGTGAGGTCTGGTTGGAGTGGGTCAGAGCGTGGAAGCTGAAGGGAAGTCAAAAAGGAGGAGTTTGAAATAAATATGATTAATTTGTATTGAAATCAAACCACAGGGAGTGGTAAGATTTACTTGATATAAATGTAAAATGTTTACTGTGCCTGATGTCAGCTTAGTATTCTTTGCCTACTACACTTTAGCATTGATTGTATACTGATAGTGGATCTGAGAAGAATTCAATGTAACATATTTTATGAAGTGATATAGCAGAGACCTTGCTAAGTTGTTTGCACAAAGTAGTTTCTCATTCCTGAGTAATTGAGGATGGAAGTGACAAAGCTGCAATATTTATGCCATTGGGATGTTATCGGCATGATTTTAAAGCAAGGTCTTTCTTTCTTTCACTTTTAAAATTATTATTATTATTTTTCAAATTCGTACATTTTGCACAGAATAGTTAACTTATGCCACAGGCCATTCCAAGCCTCAAAGTGTTCAAATTTTGAACAGAAGTTTCTGGAAGCTACTGAGCCCTTGCAGCCACTATGTGGATTCAGAACAAGAAGATATGCCCAGAGCACAGCTTCAGAAACAGTTTTCTATCTCACATCACTTGGGAAAAAAAGAAAATAGCAAGAAAAAATGCAGACATAGTTTTTTATTTTGAATTCCTTAATTTTTACCACAGCTAAGGTTCCTGTTCCATGGCAGTAGTGCCAAGTAAGATGGCTCTCCCCATCATTTCAGCTTTCCCAGCAGAACTTGGCTGCTTTGGAGGGGGGCTCTATGCTAAAATGCCACAGTTTTTGCCAGGGTGATACAGACACAGGTGGTGTTCTCTTATGCAGCACTCATTTTGCTATTTCAGACTACTGGACACTTGTTCTGGTATTTCAGACTACTGGCAGTATTTTAGCTTGCAGGTGTTTAAAGGAGCATCTCTCAGCACCTTCCACCTAGGAGGAAATGTGGCTAATAAACCAGCCAGTGAGGTATGAAATACTGGTCTTTAGACAACAGAACTTGCTTGAAAAGATTTTAAAGTGCCAGTGTAACTCACAATTTCCAAACATGTTTGTGGTCTCATGTACCTAAAACACTTGAGGAATAGATGGTCTTCAAAATGTCCTCAGTGTGCTGCCTCATGAGAAAAACTCCGGTGTTCCGAAGGAAAGATTTTTATCAGATAATAGAGCAGTTCTCTTCAAGCTCTGGGACTTCTTCCAAAACATCATAATCAGTGTATGTTTATAGTTTGTAAAGGAATCTTAATGCATTGAGAAAGTCTGAAAATATGACGAAGAAGGGATTCAAATATGTAAATTCAGTAAACCTCTTTGGACAGCTTAATTCTCTCCCACTTACACTGTCAGAAATGCCTGAAATATGATTATTGCATTACTTTGCAAAATTTTCCTAAGCATGAAATTGTTTGTATGATACTATATTCTTTAACACAACTAGCAGTTCTAGTCCTAGTGACACAACAAGCACTTTCTTGCAGAGATTCAACCAGGATGCATAATTTGAATTTTCTGTTTTTCACTGCCAAGTAAAATTTAAAAAAAAACAAAAAACAACAACAACAACAAAACCCACCAAAAAGCAAAACCACACAGAATCAGGACTAGAGAATTTAAGCAAGCTTGTTCTTTACATTTTACTGTCTGGCAAAAATAAACCTCTTTTTATAAAAGGAGTTTAGAGAGGAAAAACTTACATTGTCTGCACAGTTTTTTATTATAGGAGCATGCATAAGTTGTGTTTAGATTAAATCTTTAATTTTATCCCTTCTGTCTAATTTTGGCATAATTTTAGAGGAAGAAATCAAAACTACCTAAGAAGAAAGCTCGAAGTAGCAGACATGCTTTATAAAGGCTTTGTGTGTGTGGTTTTGGCAAATGGCTCCACTGATGTAATAAAGTGGTAATAATAACAACAAGGGTTTGGATATTGAGTTAAGCACTGAGATTTCCCCTGTAGCAGAACAGACCAATTGAAAGCAGACTTTTGCCTTCAGGCATTTGGCTCACAGTGTGGATTTGTATTAGCACTGGATGCAAAGAGATAAATCCTAGCTGAACTTTACCTCTCTAAAAATTATTTGTCTGATGTTAAGCATATGTTTTGGCATAGAATGTTCTGCTGTCTAGAGATACTGATCTCTTTCCGTTGACTAAAGTAGACCTTATGCAAATAATTGAAAGCATTAACATCTTGAGTTGAGGAACTTAATTCTGTCCTAATTTATAAGTAACTAATGACAGGAATGATTTCAGCAAAGGGTACATTTTTTTCAGCACAGCTGTTTCAGTTCATTGTATGATTCATAACAAGTTTACATTTCTTGAGTCAGTCTTGAATGCAAAACAAACTGGAAAAATAGTTTTATATTTGGGGTATTTCAGTATCACAATGTTATATGTCATCTGATTAGCAATTTCATTGTTTTAGCACATGTTGGAACACAACAGTGCACAAATTCCTTGCCATGTCTTTTCCTCATCTGAAATGCCTTGTCATGTCTTTGCCTCTGAAATGAGTCGCCAGTTCTGCATTGCATGACCAGTGCTTTATCTGCAGTATTCACTATATTTGACCTGTGGTGAAGTCTGATTTGCTGTTAAGCAATGTAAAAATCTCATTTGTAATACTGGAAAAATTCCGTGAGATAGTTCAAGGCATGTAGTTGTTTGGCAAGGAAGAAAAAATATTATTTTGATGATATGCTGTATTATTCAAACAGCAGCTTCAATTCAGTACTGTAACATAGAATTTGTGTGGGAGACTGCCCTCTGGCAATAACACAGGAAGGATTTGGAACCTATTATTACTACTGCAAAATATCATTCTCAGTTTAAGTGCTTTCTTTATGGCCAAAGTAAAGAGATTCTAGTCCCAAATTTTAAGTTTAAACACTAGCTCTTTTCCCACAGTTTATTAGTGCAATGTAAAATGAGTATAAATACTTAAAAGTTAATAATTATCATACTACTTATCAGTGTAAAACCTTATGTGAGTATTAGTAATGTGATTCCTCAGCATAAAATGCATTATTGCAAACACTTTATAGATCTCTGTGGTGCTAACAATAGGTAGTGTTCTTTTATAAAACAAAATCAACCTTTTGCCAGACAGTCCCAGCTGGTTACACAAGACTCTTGGTCTTCATATGTCTTGCCACCTCCACAGCAGACACACTCTTCAGGGTATCAAAACCTTCCCTGACTTGCACAAGGTTTTGTCTTGATGGCTTAAAAAAAAGGGAAATTTCTTTTTTTGCGTGTGTGTTATTTATAAAGAAGCTAAGAATGTTTTATGCTTTGGAAAGTTGGAGGGATTCAAGTCAGGATAAGCAGGTTGAACTCTTTTGTGGTTTGCCCTGGAAGAAGTCAGGAGTACAACAAATTTTCTACTAGTCTGGTTGTAAATTAACCAGTCCCTCATCCTGCAGTGACTTAGGGTGGGAAAGGTGCATCAGATTCTCAGTTTGCTTCCTGAGAGTTAAACCCACTCTTGATCCCCAAAGAAATCTGCCTGCAAGACTCTGAAATTGCATTTGTTGAAAACAGGATTTTATAAATTAGTATACAGATGTTTGTGCTGCTTGTGCTCTTGCTTTAGGTGGATAACTGCTGTTATGACCTCGATATTAACAGATAATTAGGAGTTACTTGTATGCATATTTGTATGCCATACCTTCCCCCTGCCCAAGAGTTGCAAGAGAACTCTTAGTGTTGAATTGCCAAACATATTTGAGAGCTGGTGTTGTTTGTAAAGATGCACAGAATGAGGCTCAGTTCCAGATGAGACATGTTTGTATGTTCACCTGTGCAGCAAGGAGGAGCTCCCACTACTGTGGGATGCTGCAAAGGTACTGTGGAAGAGCTTGAGGAGCACTTCTCCTGCCCTGAAATCAAGTGCCCAGTGCCTGGCCTGCTGAGCTCCTTTTCCTTGGAATGCTGACACCTCAATGTAGGCACATTAAACTTTGCACTGGTTGAAGATTGTTTCACTTTCAATTGCTTGTATCATGTATGTCCAAATTTTAATCTGTGTATATAGTAAATTATAATCTTAAAATAAACAAAACATGACTATTGGAAAAGGCTTATTTCAGAGGGAAGGGAATCAATTCCTTAAGACTTCAGGTTTCATTAATTAAATAAAATGAGCACAAGCACTTCTCAGTCACTTCCACCACAATTCAAGTCACCTCAGGGAAACACATCATCTAAAACTGATAGTTGTGTTGGGATTGTTCCACCTAAGAATTTTCTAGCTGGAAAATTGTAATAAGGCACTTCGGAGCTTTTCACTTTGTCTATTTGATACAATGTATGTAGATTTCCAGGATTTTGCCTCTGAAGTGTGTCACTTCTCATTAGTGAGCTCCTGAAACGACCATGAGAAATGGAGAGGAAGCATTTAAAAACTTCTTTGCTTGCGTATTTTAGTTGGAGTGACTTCACTACTTGTATCTGGCTAAATTCTCAGATTGATCAAATCATTTTTAATAATAACAATTTCAAAATGAAAGACTATGTGGAGTTGTTTGGGATTTTTTCCTACCATGGTTTAAGCATCTTTATGATGTGGTAGGTAATAAGGATTGAGATTGACCAAGCACTGTACTTTGACTGACTAAATTGTTGGCATAAGGGTAGGATACCTGTGCAGCATTATAAGGCTGGAGGGACAAGGTTCTTCCTTAGCATCAAAAAGTAAGGACTAGGTTCTAAAATAAGCAATAGTTTAACTATTAACCATCCCTGGAGATTTTCAAGACGAGACTGGATGTGGCACTTAGTGCCATGGTCTAGTAACCATGGTAGGGTTGGAGTCAATGATCTTTTAGTTCTCTTCCAACCTGGTTGATTCTATGATTCTAAGTAGCTGGTTGATGTTTGTAGTTACTGTATATTCTTACTGTCCTAAAATGATGAGCATGAACAAGAGTTGCTGCCTACATTTTTCAGGAATCATTACTGAGAACAATTCTGCTGTTATTTTCACAGAACACTGCATATTTTTCCTTGCTGAAAAAAAACAATTCCCTTCAATACTTCTCGAAGTACATCATTACAGATAAATACATAGATATATGTATATATTGGGAAATGTTTAATCATAATTTTATGGTTTCTCATTACTCTGGTGCAAGAGGATCTCTCCTTAACTTCATCCAAACTGTCACCTCCCAGCTGGACAGCTGAAACTGTGCTGTAACTGATACAGTTCCACTGCATTGTCTGTATCACAAATAGCAGTTTTACTTGTCTGAATTTTAAACTTCTCTTTGTAGCAATTCATTATCCTATTAATTCTGTGAAACTTGAATTTTGTGTTTTTCAGTTTCATTATACCAATGCTGATGAGGGTGCATTATGCCATTTTTATAAGCATGTTTAATTTTAAGCTGACTAGTCATAACTGCTTATGACATCTTTTATTCTTCTGAAATTCATGGCATATCCATTTTCATGGATATGTCAGATACTCTTGCAGTACAGTTTTCCATTTAATCTTTTAGAATGACCTTAAATGAACAAACCAGCATAAAATAGCTGATCTTTTTCCCTAGAAATCACTCTGTTATATCAGAATAATAATGTTTTTGCAGATTTATTTCTTGCTTTAGATTTTAACATAAGCAAAAGCTTATTATTTGTTAATTGTTCAGTCATGTTTAGCATTTGGTGCGAATTGTGGAGTTTTCTTTCTTGTCAGGAATCTTAAAATGACGGAAGGATTTCTTTCTTCCTTACTTGCATAATTGCTGATCATTACTTGGATTTTCTCAGCTTTATGACCAGCTTCATACTCCCAGCTGATTACAGAACACATAATTGTTTTTAAACAGTAATCTCACCATAAATAGAGATACCTCTAGTGCTGTGGTTGTTACTTTCAGTTATCTAGGTCTTGGTCAATGTAACAGCACAGTTTTTGGTTGAAAACAGCAATGTTGTTTCTCATAGTCTTTTCAAGATCCAGACTGTACATGAATCCGTAATCTGAGTTGTGAGTTTTTGTTACAATGTTCTGAGATAACCCAGTGCTTTTTAGTTGTATGTTTTCTGTAAATCTTAATTATTGCATTCTGACTTTGATCCTGCTCTAATTGATGTATTTTCTAACCCTGCTACTCCTTTTTCATGCTTGCTGCCATCTTCTAATCCGTATATAATTTGGAAGAGAAGCACACCTCATTTTCAGCTCTGATAGAAGTTTTCTCTACTGAACTGTGATTCTGTCCTTGCCCCCATATCTTCCATTAGAAGAATCTGAATCTTTGATGCATCATGTTTTCCAGATCTATGTGTTGCTTCTCTGAGTCTTTTTTTCAAATGTTTCAGTTTCATAACTTCTGAAAATTAATGTTTGGAAACTGTACCAGGTGTTGTCACACGTATTTTTTCTGAGACTTCTGGGCTGTTTTTCAGTTCCTTCTCTTCCACCCTTCCATCTGTCCTTCCATCTTTCCTTTGCCTCCTTCCTTCCTTCAATCTCTCATGTTCTTGAGGTCATCCAGTTGATTTGCTCCTCTGCCTCTCTCGGGTACCCAAAACAGGACATATACTAGAGTTGCTCCTTTAAGATATGATGCTTTATGAAAGAGTTGATTCATAAATCCTACTTCTTCTGGTGTATTATCATCTAATACACTGATCTTTGAGGTCTTAAATAATCCTTTCTATCTTACAAAAACACCTTTCGATGCTAATGCAGATATGGACACAGAAAAATGTGTGCTGCTTGAAGGCTGCATTAATTGTCTTCACTGCATTTATGACTGAATGCTCTTGATCAGAACTCTGATGCACTTTAGTCTATCTCTATGCAATTGTTTTCCTTTACTAGTTCTTAAAATTTCTTGCAATTTGTGCTCTGCAAAGGTCAGACAGGTATGGAGCACTTTTGATGCTTTCTAATGCCGAAGTCAGCTGATGACAAAATTTTAAAAGTCTCAGTGATGAAGGCTTTCAACAATGCAGCTATGAGTAAACCCTTTTTTCCAGTTCAAAATTCGTTGAAATGTCCTATCCACTCCTCAATTTTGTCATTAAAAAGCTTTTTTAAAAATTCATTTTTGAGCTTATGTAGTTTTTCTACTAACTGCAGTAAGTCAAATTCTAATTTATAATTTATTTGCCCTATTACAACACTTCATTAAAATGTCAGAAGATGCAGCTTCTAAGCAGGATATTACCCCAAGAACTGTGCATGCAGTGCCTTTCGCATATGGAAATAGCTACAGCAGCTCTGTTCTGCAGCATGAATTAACAAAGATTGATTGCAATCTGTTTTTATTAACTTAAGGAAGAAAAGCAGTGTAGTGATATTAAGAAAATTAATTATAACTTTCTAATCTGGTAATTAATGTGCAGCTGGGCATGAGTGCAGTTAGTGCAATTCAGTAATTTGGCAGTCCTGACAAATTATCATCATCCATTTTAAGGTAGACAACTGTTCTTCAATCTTTGCCCAGATTTTTATAATCTTTACCATTTCAGAATGGTTTGAACAATTTGGATATTAGATATGGCCTTTTGCCATAATAACGTGAGCCGAAGTTCAGTTGGATCCTTCAGAACTGAGGTTCAATTGTGTTTTTTGGAAACATCTTTTACTCCTTTCCTGTATTGTACTGAAGTTTCTCTTGACACAGTTGTATGAAGCAGTGATTGTTAGTAATTGACCTGCATATGTTGCATCATCTTAAAATGATACTGAGAATTTAATATATCCTGTAAATTGAGATACTTCCAATTAAATAGGATTCTTAGGATAATGACTTTCAAAACTAATTGAGTAATATAATGGTGTTACTAAAACTGTTATTGACTGAATTTTGACAAATTAATAAATTTAACTCATGCAATTACCATAATGGTCATACTAGGTTGCATTTCTCATAACCTATCCTTAAATGTGGTTTTTTTCAGAAAAGCAAAGGGAAAATATAAATATGTATTGAATTAGCATGACAAGGTGACTTGAGCAGGGGAGTATTTGTGCCCTTCTTGCCTTCTTTATGAGGCATGAAGGTTATTGTGGATCACCCCCTGCCCAGTGCCTCTTGTCTGTTGGGAAATCAAAGGGTACTGAACAAAAATTACAGCTAGGATCCTAGCAGTGGAATTGAAAATACTTTTTAGCAGACTGCCTGATTTTGCTACTATCATATCTGATCTCCTAAAATACTCAGGTGATCTGAGTATTGTAATATTGTCAATAAGGTTTATATTTAGTCTTGGTTTTATCAATTGATGGGGAAAAAGCACAAAGCATCTATGTAGATTAGATGCTGAAAACTGTCTAAAACCATTCAGTGTCCTTACACAGTCAGTGAACAGCTAAAGGAACCTGCTTTATTTACATAAAACTTCTGGGGAGTTCGCTTGTCTCATTTTTGTTGGTTTGTTAAGGGATTTTGTTGTTGTTTTCATTAGGAATGCACTACAGAAGGTGTTCTTGGAGACCAAAAGCCAGAAGTTTTCAGTCCAGTGAATCTGTCCTTTCAGTTGTTTTGGGACACAATTTCAAGAGAAGAAAAGGTGGACAGCCTTTGCTGGAATAGCTTCTTGCCTAGTACTTACAGTGTACTGCAGGAATTTAGCAGGCATGGATTTGAAACTCCTCAGCTGGAGGAGAGTTGAACTGAGGATTTTCACATCTCAGACATGTGCTTTAGCTCTGTAGGTTTTTGCATTCTTTAAAAGAAAGCATTAGCTAGAGAGTTAAATCAGTCTGATCTTACTGATAGGGGAGTGTGTATGTCATGCCTACAGGCATGTGAATAATTAAGATCGAGGAATCAATGTGGGTGTCTTCATTAGCAGGTTAGTTCAGCTCAGGAGTTAACTTCTGAAGTGTTTCTCCCAGTCTTCCCACTTGCTGTGCTGTGGTTTATGAGTAAACACAAAAGCACCTCAAAGTGGCTGTTTGCTCAGCATCATTGACCTGGCTGTTCTCAGGACACGTGGGGCTACAAACCTGGTCTTGGATGCCTAGGTAATGGACAGCCTTCTGTCTTTTGTTTGGTCCAGCTCAATCTGAGCAGAGAATCAGCCAAATCAAAGGTTTTCAGCAGAAATTAAAAGATTTGACTGTTCTGTAGTTGCCATAAAATATGTGAGGGATTGGGGTGGAAGGGAGGAAATTACTTAGACTCTAATCAATATTTGTTAAAACCCCAAACAAACAAAATGAAACAAAACAATCACAAGAAATCAAACAGAAGGAATGGAACTTGAAAATTGTCTGAGGTTTGTGGTTGGCATTAATGACTCTGAATAGTGTATGATGCTGTTCACCATCTTATGCTGGCTTCTAGTTGGTGTTGCACAGCCAGTGACATATCAGTGGTTTTAGGACCCTAAGATATTACATATTGTTTTCCATGTAAAAAAAAAGCTATTGAGTAAACCAGTTTGCATTTCAGAACAAAAAATGGGCAGCAATGCAGTTTATTGCATCAGTTATATAAATCAGTTATATTGCATCAGTTATAGAAATCACTTTGAAATAGATCAGATTAATAAAGAATATAGTAAGTTTGATTTTCTTTCCGTTTGAACACATGGTTGCAAACAATTCATATTTTAATTACTTTCATATATTTCAGACCATTTTGTCAATATCCTAAGTTTTTGAATTGTTTTATTTTCAAATTTGCTAACTGTTTTCTTTGCAGTCACCAATGTAACACAGTTTTCATGAGCATTCACAGTAATAAAGCTCAGTGTGCACATGGTAAAATAAGAGTAGTCACATGACATGCAGCTGTTTGGAGAAAGAGATATTTTTAAGTGTTTTAGGTGTTCTTTGAACTCATTCTGTGATGGTCTAGACACTCCAGTACTGTAAATCAGTTTGATCACGCTGTAACTTTCAGTTAGATCAGCTGTACTTTTGTTGAGCACTTTCATATATACCAGATATTATGATGGACAAAGAGTGCACATTGAAGAATTACTCTGTAGATGTCTAGGGTAAAATGTAACCCTAAGTGATATGCAGTGCTCTGACTCCCTCAGCTGTGCTGACAAAGTGAATGGCTGCAGAACTGTCATGGGTAGTAAAGTCCAAGAACTCCCCCAAAACCAAATTCAATCATGTATATGAATGTCTCAAGGCTTTTTGTAGCTATCTGAGCTTTTTCGTCATAGCATTTAAAGGTTTGGAGTATTAACTGCAAAGCTTCAATTTTTTCTGTCCAGTCTAGAGATAGTTTGGCTTTTAATGTCTTTTTTCCTTTTTTCTTTTTTCAAGTAAAACTTGTAACTTTTTTTTGTTTGAATCTTCTGATTGCTGATGTGTTGCATCTACATATAAGTCTCAAAATTGATTCTCTATCATATCTTTGGGTTTCTGCTGTGATGGCCAACCTGATATTCATATTGAGTAAGAAACTGTAAGAGAAGATGCTGAATTCTTTGATCAGGAGAAATACAGATTACCAACAAATTTGTATCTGCTGTTTTCTCTATGCTGTTTTGCAGTGAGTTGATGCTAAAAGTCCTGTATGCATTCAAAATAACTCTATGGCATTATCATATCACTGTTACGGCTGGGCAAGCTTTTGATGTGAGTATGCATTTTGCTACTGGAGCCTGCCAGTGTTAGGGTGATTATTTGATGCTGTGTAGGCTGACTCTGCTAATTTTTTCCCCAAATATTGTCATATAATTTGGAATTACTATAGTAGAGAGATAATGCCTGGCTAGTCAAATTTAAGAATGAATAACCCAATGGGTAATACTTTCATGATTGTGTTCTGCTCTGACTGACTTTAACTCATTACAGGCTTCTCTAAGGGCAGAGAAGAATAGGAGCTCACTAGCATGTCTTTATGTTGTGGAAAGCACTCAGCCTGATTTCTTAGTCCAGTGGGCTGATGTGGACTCTCATCTAAGTGTTGAGTTATGTGGATGCACCTACCCAACACCCAAAGTACATGGTGTTATCACTGTAACCTCATGTTAAAAACTCAGTGTCCTTGTGATTCCCTCTTTCTGATGATCAGAGCTTGCTCACTGTAGTACACCATAGCCTAACTGAGTAGACCTGGTCTAGAGGATATGGTATAATTTAATGTCATTTTAAAGACTTACTAGAATAGTCTGTTTGTTCTATATTAAACAATCTGCTGCTCACTGACAAGTAGTAATAAAACCCCAGCAGTAAATGCCATAGATGCATGGATGTCACTGTAGGAATCCATATAGCAGAGGGTAAGGACAAAATGAGACTTGTACAATGGAGGTGTAGTTTGAGACCTATTGAGAAGGAAATAAAAAGAGGCTAGCAAGTCAGCTAAGTAGTTTGTTCCAGAAATTTGCCTTCATTGGTTTAAACTTCATGTTAAAATGACATTTTTATTGTTATAACACTGACACATCTTTAGGAGGAAGTTAATAGGAGGGAACAGTCTTTCAGCAAATTAAATGAAAGGCTACTATTTCCAGCTGACATCTGTGAAACTGCTGCTACATTCCTTGCAGTAGTGCTTAGAGAAATAAATGAGCAAGTATTCATTATAATTGAACTTTAATGGTATCCATATGCTATATATCTTCTAATGGTGCTCATGTTGTGTGGTTTCTGTGTAGTATAAGAAAATGGAGTATTAGTCTGGCAAAGGCCCATTAATGTAAATGTCTTGATTCAATACGTAGCCTTGGAGAGGCTGGTGTGTTTTAAATATACCCCAGCAAATTGTGGTTGGTGCAGCAGGTCTGACAGACTTTCTGGTTGACCTTTCAGGTTGCCCATTTCAGGTCATACAGCACGCTTTCTACGTAATGAAATCCACTGAAGTAAAGATGATTTTTAAAATGTATCATTTTTAATTCTTTTCAAATGAATGTTTCCTAACAGGCATTAGAACGTGCAGTCTTCCAGCAATGCTGTTTCACAACATGTCATAATATTCTACTGAGGTCACAAATAAACTATTGTCTCTATCTTTTACCCAGAATTCCTTTTGTAAATTAATTGAATTTTGTTAATTTTGTCAGCATTGTTTTAATGGATAATATTTTTTGGACCTGTTTTTGAAGGTTTAAATCTATCATTTCAGCATTCAGCCTGTTGTATAGTTAAGGTTTACTTGCATCTGAGATTTTCGTGAGTAGTAAAAGTTTCCAAGCCTGCTTTTGAGGAAGTAAACTTTGGACAGTGGTTCAAACTTGCTTCTTTTTTCCACTTGGTGAAATCTAATCTGTCCAGTTTTTGCATGATACACTGGTTTTTCTGAATTACATATCACAGATGCTTTGATAAGACATATGTTCAAAATTAGAAGAGAGCTCTTGTCGTGGTTTAGGCCAGTTTAGTGCTCCCACTGAAACACCCCAGACCACTGTGCCACTTGCTCACTCCCCACCTCCTCCCCCTGCAGTGGGATGGAGGGGAGAATTGGAGGCAAAAAAGGATAGAGATCATAGTTAAGACAATTTACTACAAACAGCAATGAAATAAGAAAACAAACAGTAACAATGACTATACTAAGAGCAGAGTGTACAAGATAGGCAAACAATTCACACAATTGCATCACACCAGCACACACCACAAACTGGCCGAACTGGTAGGGGGCTCAGTCCTCTCTGCATGGCATGAGGTGGTATAGAATAACCCCAGGGTCCTGGCATGGCCCTCCTGGCTGCTGAAAAAGTTAACCCTGTCCTGGCCAGAACCAGGACAACTCTTTATGGGCTTTACTTCCTTCTGTAATGCTCAGGGATGGGATGCTGTAAAATTTTTATTACTATTTTTAAATGAACTTAATTCCTCAAGAATGTGTGAATTAGCTTTGTACTGCTTTATCAGATGTTTTTTGGGATGTTTCAGAAATGATTTTAATGCAGAAAATATGCCACAAATCCTGTCATCAATCCATATGTTCTAATGCTAAACACCTAAGCACCATTTAAGTTATTACAGACAGATGTTTGTCTAGTCATTCCTTCAAGAGCTGCAACATGGGGATTCCATACTTTTCCAAGGAAACTGATTCCAGTGATTCTGTCTTCACTATTGAGAGGGTTTTTTTTGATGTTGTTTTCTGTACTTTCTGTCCTGAAACTTAGATCTTCACTATTTTGATGAAAGATTTATCCCCTTTTATGTGCTAGAAGAAGAGTATTGACATATCTAATCTATTATCCATTAACAAGATTAATCTTTCTCCTCTCAATCCTGCCTTCTGTGTTCCCAGGAGTTCTTGTTACTCTTCTCTAAGCTTTCTAAATTTTTTCCCTTGTCTTTCTTGAAATGTATTTGGTGTCCAGTACTGCATGTAGATCAAAGAAGGCCTTTCCATGAGCGAATAACATACTCCTTTCATCATCCTCGTTCCTCAGTTCACATTTGAGCCACATCGTGCACCCCATGGCATGCCCTGTTTGCATTTCCACTTAAC
>NW_008668981.1:29951-53911 GCF_000695815.1 Acanthisitta chloris
GTTAGCAGAGTTTTTATTTATTCTGATCATTTTGACTTGGTCGAGAGTGTTGCTCTCATACTCCCAAATACGTAATATAATGAATACTTTTATTAGAGTAAAATAAATAATTTTAATAGAAATATATGATTTTAATAGAACAGACAGACTCTATTTGAAGTTACTCATAAGAGACCTGGAAATATTTTATTTCACTGGGTTTGAGCAGAGTTTTTATTTATTCTGATCATTTTGACTTGGTCGAGAGTGTTGCTCTCATACTCCCAAATACGTAATATAATGAATACTTTTATTAGAGTAAAATAAATAATTTTAATAGAAATATATGATTTTAATAGAACAGACAGACTCTATTTGAAGTTACTCATAAGAGACCTGGAAATATTTTATTTCACTGGGTTTGGAGTTCAAAGTCTCTCTGGTACTGAAAAGACAATTACTTGCCTTACCCAAAGTACTTATTTTGACTGACATTATCTTTGATAAGTGTCAAAAAGACTAACCAATATGCCATATCTATCCAGAATATGCTCCATTCCAGACATAGTCTTTATTGTAGTTGAAGAACAAATATGGTGCGTCTTACATGATGATCCTGGCAAGATATTCCATACTGTATTATTCCAGTCTACAGTCTGAAAATACAAAAAAGAAAAAGGGCAGGGAAAAAAAAAAAAAGCTTAAAATACTGATTCTTGCACTAAAGCCATCAAAGGAGTGAGAGATTGCAAACAACTTTTAAAACCTTTGACCAAACGTTTTGCTAGAATTGGGACAGAAACCTGATTTTCTTAGATGCTTTATAAAACTGTAGCACCATTGTTCTCACTGATAGTTTCTTAAAGAAAAATAACAAGGTACTTTCCATGTGTACATTGTTTAATATGCAGAAACATTTTCAATGTGCTTCATGAAACAGTGTGTGCTGGTGCAGGAACAAAAAGTACACATGCTGTCTCCAGGAAGTGTGGGGGGTTTTCTGAGCCTTTTTCTAGTCCTATCATTTTAAACAGTAATCCCTTCATGCTGATTTAACTTCATCCTTTATTATCTTATTTTCATTGTATTGATTAAAATCCCATTACTGTTAAGAAAAGCTTATTTGACTACTTGATGCCAGGTTCTTTATTATCTGATAATCTGGTTAGCAGAATCCTCCAAGGAATATCTTAAGTCTGGTCATTAGTATTGGTACATGGGTTGTGATTATGGGTTTTTTAATACTTTTAGAAGAAATGTTTGGTACTTCTCATTTTTTTGCTCTGCCAAGGTAGCAAATGTCTTTCAGCCTTTTGCAACTCTATTGAATTGTTAGGTAATTGAATGGAAAACTTCTGTCCTTCTTCAGGATATTCACTAAAGTATCATTGTATCATATCTTAAAACATGGATTACTGCAAAAAGGTTATGGAGCAAACTTACATTTTCTTTAAAAATATGATTTTTGCCGAATCTGACTTCACTGAGTTTTTGAGGTAATGTTTGCCCTTTTTTTCTTTTTTCCTTCTTCTCATTATGGTGTAATAAGATAGTTGTGGATCATAATTTTTAGTGCATATATGAGAATTAAGCTTTATTGTGCTGTGCATTGCCATCTGAGATAGTCAGCATCATCGGTTTCTTGTAAATAGCTCATGGATAAGATGAGCAGCAGATATGTAAAAGTATTTGTTGCTTGCAGTAATAATAAGTAGATGAATGGGGTGATTTCCTCAGGTTAAAATCAGGTGTGTATTAGATTAGGTGACATTTGTTGCTGTTGGGGTTTTTTTGTTTGCCTGCTATACAGTAGGAAGCAAGTAGTTAGAATCCTTAATGAATTTAATCATATTTTAGCTGTTGGTTGATTTTCCTTGGTGACACAAACAGTGAGGGACTTGATTCGTTTGTGATCCATTCATATGTGATCCACTGAAATAACTTATGTGACCTAATGAAATAACATTTAATGTTTATTAAACACAGAGGACAAGCATAACATTCAGAATCAGAAACTGATAAGTAGCTTGTACATCTTCCTCTAGCCTGGTAATATGCCTGAAACTAACGTCATTTGAGTAAAATAGGGATGGTTCTTTATCATTAAATTGCCTGGATTATACTAAATAATATGTATCTGCTATAAATATATAATGTGGGGGAAAGGAATCTGTAAATTGCATGTAAATAAGTACTTTTTAAAGTAATTGACTTTCATCTTGATTTTTGTGTGGTTAGTAGGCATTGAAGGATAAAGCTGTGCATAAGCAAATGTGTCATTTGCTGGGAAAGGAAATGAGAACAGTCTTCTTTTACATTGTATTAGTAATTTCTGAAACAAGAAACAACTGTCAGTTCCCAAATCTGAATGTGTTAATAGAAAGGACCAATAGAGTGGTACTAGTGTTTCAGTCTGGCTCCGGGGATTCCCTGTATTCGTATTAACTGGTCTCTGCAACAGTTTTAAGGACAATTACAGGATTTTAGTGCTCCATCAGTGTCTGTTGAAGCCACCAGGAGTCTTTCTGTTAGCTATGAGTAAGTATCAAGCCCTTAGTGACTGGCTCTGAGAAAAACAAATGTTTATCTGATCCCAGAACAAATGGATTTATAGGACACTGCAATGTGTGGATAAAGAGGTACTAGAAGATTGAAGCAGACTGGGAAAAGGGGACATTTATACTTTTCTCAAAGCATTTGTCAAAACAGATTATGTCTTTAACAACACTAGTGTGAAAAAGACTACTTGAGGGGTTTTTATCTGGAGAAACTGTCCCTTTCAGACCAGAATGCCATTTCAGTAGTGTTCCATACAGCTGTCACAGCATCTGTGAAAGCAGATACTGAAGAGAGGTTTCCCTCGACAACAGTGGTGTCTCTGTATTGTACATGTTTAGCTTGATACACATCTCTGTAAATGCACATGCAAGTGTAATTTATGGCATTTGTAAGTTAATGTTAATATCAGATGAATATCACAGCTGCAAGTCCTGTGACAAGCTGTCCAGTATCTGAAGCACTGTTGATCCAGCAGCTGTATTAGAAGGAGAAATAATTGACTGTCAGTCAGCAAGACTTTGACGTAGGTTCCTTGCAATGAATGATAGCTCTAATACTGCTTAAAACAGCCCTTTGCAACTTGTCAGCCCATTATTTTTAATAACGGAGCCATGCAGTTAGTGTAATGATTTTGATTCTATAATTCAAACATGTAATGGCACCACATGGTGTTATCAAGCACAATAAATGTGACTTGATGCTTTGAAAGACTTTTTAACTTAAATGACAGTGAACCCACTTAAAATATTTTCATGATATGAGAAGCTAATAAAAGCTAATTGAGTTCAGAGAAGTAAAAGATTAAAACCACTTTTTAAATTTACCAGCTGGTGGTAAGGAATGAATATGGACTGTACAAACAAGAGTGATAAAGATATATTTAAGATGACTGAGATTGAGATTAAGATGATTTAGGGTATTAAAAAATTAGTGCTAGCAAGTGGGAGAGTGGTAATTAGTGGCTGAGAAATTTCACATATCTGTCACTTGCCATCCATATGCTTTGGTGCTTTGAATCTTTACCTGCCCTTATAAGTCCTCATCAGACTGAAAAGACCAAATACTTGGATTTTGTCCTGTCCAGAAAATCAGTAGTGGCTTTCCTTGAAAAAGTGATTACTTCTCTATCAGTGCTTCTGATAGAGAAGCCATTGTTTTCACAATATTTCAGTACACTGATATCCTTGACTGAGTTGTGAGTGTCCTTAACCTGAACTGGAGGGATCCTGCTATTGCAGGATCTCCATCATACAAACACATCTTACTGCTTTCTACTTGAGGCTGTGTAGAGACAACTGAAAGATCTCCAGTGGCTGGCAGTAAAGGGAAGAATATTTGGCAACAAGAAAGTCAGCTGGGAGAGCAAAAGAAGAGTTGTGGGGCCAGAAAGGAAGATCAGCAGCTTGAGAAAAGCCCAACAAACACATTGAGAAGGAAAAAGAAATGGGGAAGTTCTGGGTTCTGGCACAAGTTCTCCACACTATTTCTCTGTTACCTAGTCATCTCCAAATGCAAACTGCTCAACAATCATAAAAAATTATTTTACAGATGAAGGAAATTAATAATGTTTCTTTCTACTTGGGCAATGCAGTTGAATGGCACAAGAGTAATTTAGCAAAGCTAAAGCAAAGCAATCAGTTACTAGCAAAGAAATTCTGATGTGGGATAGAAACTCACCAAAGTCAGAAGTTAATGAACTAATCAGGGTGGACAGGGGATTTATAGCAAATCCTCAACAGAAGAAAAAACCCCACAACAACAAAGACTAAAAGCTGAATGTTGGAAAAGTGATAAAAAAACTGGGTGCAGATTCTTACCGAATGATGTAGTGACTAAAGTAGATTGAGTGCTGAATGCTGTGGCTACAGTGGTTTAAGGCTCTTATTTATTGTGAAATGTGAAGTTCTGAAATAAGCTTTAAACTTACAGTTAGCTTGTCTTTTAGTATTAAAAGGCAGGGCAGAGAAGAAAAGAACATACATAAATGGTGTTTCATGAACTCTTACAAAATTCTTAATTATTTTCCTTCCCAGTCAATCTGTTAAGAAGGTGCTTTCCATTGGCTTCTCAGAACCAGGAGTTAGTTTTTCTTGCTTTGGTTTGGGGTTTTTTTTGGAGTTGTAGGGGCTTGTCATTTCATTGGGTTTGGTCTGGGGAGTTTTTTGACTGTCAGTAACACTAAGTTATACCACTTGCCGCAGTAGGGAATTGCATTCTAATACCAACTTCTTTTACACGTCTTAAATTATTGCATGGATGGCAGAACTGTAAAATTCCATTCATGACTTTTCATTTCCTGTTATTTTCAGTTTTCTTCGGGGACCTGATTAAAAGTAGTCTATGCTAGTACTGATTATCTCTGGCTTTGCTCTGTTGTGTTGTATTCCCTCATGCTTTTTTATCCCTTGGAATTGATTAATTAAACCTTAGCACGTAAAGTAATAGGAAACGAATTGTTTATTCATTAGTTTGCTGCAGGAGACATGTAAGTCTGTGCTGTACTCAGATCACTTTTATCAGAAATTATTATGGCAACAAGTACAGTTTTAGTACAATTTTAGATGGTGACACTGAAAATTACCTTTAAACACTTGACATGTCTCCTAGTGATATTTCAGATCATGTACAGCCTGGCTACTAATTCTCTCTCCTTCCTCGTGCTCCTACATGTGGGAGTGTACATGTGAGTTACTGCTCTGTTGGTTTGCAGCAGGGTGCCAGTTTCACAAGCTTTGATGGCCCTTCAGAGCACCAGTAACATGAGAAGTGTCACAAAGCAGACAGCTATAAGCAAAGGGTTGTACAAACCCTGCCTGTAAAATCCTAAAGAAATTCGGTCTCTTTCCACAGAGAAATGCTACAGGAATTTGACATAAAGTATCCCAACAGTCTGAGTGGACTGGTAGGAATAAGATACTCTGATTATTTTAAGCATCAGTAGACACGGTGTTGCTAGATCCAGATGTTCAAAAACCATGTATCAGACCACGAAAGAAGTATCTGATCATGTCTAGTGGCTCTCGGAGCCCATGGAGGAGGTAATTTATTTTCTGTTCTCAGCAGCTGTCAGACTGTGGTGCATACAGTAACGCATGATCTGCCCACAGGCAATTTCACTGGCCTTTGCTTATTCTCTGCTGCTCTCCAGAGGCAGATGAGATTGTTTCCTCTTCATCTTGGTTCTCCTGGGGTTTGAATCCTCTTGCTCCCCATGCTGCTGTTTCCATTCACTGCAGTGTCCATTCACTTTGGTGCTTCCCCAGGAGCTATCACTACTCTGACCTAAGCATGAGCAGGTTCATTTCACCACAGAGGGCCTGGTCCTGTTGCCATGACTGTAAGTGTGACAGTGGTATTAAACAGTGTATTTTTTTACTGAGAAAAAATTACTCAGTGGCCTTTCATGGACTATGACTGGGACATCGAGCAGGCAGAACTGTCTAGCATCCCCCTTGTCCTCACTGCTGACTGATCCTTCTGAGAGCTGGGGTCTGTCCTGGCAGAGGCCACAGCACAGGTTGGTATTGGAAATACTGTATTTCATGCACCTTCTGCTCACTTTCTGCTTCTATATTAACAGTGCTCTTCAGTCTCTGTTGCTGTTCTGTCCAGTTTAAAGAGAAATTGCCTGTCAGACAGTCACCTTGATGAAGATCAGCCCACTGGATAGCATCCCATGATTGTTAAACATTTTAACCTTTTGTCTGCAAGTACAGTAAGGAAACAATTACCATTCTAGGACAGCTTTAAAGGTCGTGGGATGGGTTTCCTTATAAAAATAAAAGGCAAAACTGCTGGAAGGAGAGTAACTTCTGTTCTTGAAAAATGTAAGCACAGACAGTGCAACTGATGTGGCTATGTACTGTAGGGTCTCTGAAATAACTGCTAGGTTTCAAGAACCACAAAACCATTCTTTTTGGTCCCATCTTCCTAAAAATGACAAGAGCAAGGAGACTGTTTCCTCTTCTCCTGCCCTTTTACAGATGGACATCTCTAATGTTCGGATGGCAATGCATGCCACATGCATTGCCTTTGAAGGACCTGATGAACTTCAAGAAGAACAGCAGGGATCTTGTTTTAAGATATGTCTCATATTAGCATCTTTTTGGAGCTGTGCTGGTAGTTTCTCAAATGATAAACAGTTAGCCACAGGAATCTGACTTTTCTACTCTCATTTCCAGACAGATGATGATATGCATGTGCCTCCAATGTAAATGGATGCATTTCCTGCACTGGCAGCACTGAAGTGGCCAGGTGATCAGAATGTATTAATGCTGACACTGCATGTGACTAGGCAAATAGACAAAATTAATGTTCAGAGGCTAATAGCTCTTGAGGCTATACCTCTGAATTATCTCACTTGTTACAGTAAAAAACATTCATGTTCTGTCTGACATTACAGCATAGAAAAATTTTTATTCCCCATAAAATTGAGTAACCACTTTTCTTAGTTTTCCTACTGCAGTTGCTGATGCTACTAATTCATTGTCTGCCTCCTCCTGCTAAGTCAGCATCCCTAGAAATCACTTCTCCAGGTAATCAGTCTTCAGAGAGGGCAGCTCAGCTGAGCAGGAAGGTGCCAGCTTGGGCACTGTTAGGCAAGAGCAGTAGTTACACATTCATTGTCACAGCTGAAAAACCAACTAGCTGCTACAATTTGCCTAAACGATCCTCCATACAAAGAGGCATCAAACAGACATCAGAAACATGGTGATGTAGGCTAGCTACCTGATTTTCAGTTTCTTCCTCAGCTGTTTCCAGCTATGGAGACAAGGAGTGGGAGGTGCTTAAGGAGATTGTAGTCATTTTCCTCTCTCAGGAAAGGGATACTGTGGAAAAGCCAGAGCTCCAGCAGGAGTCTGGCTGCCTTGGGTGATGCTGGGACCACGTAGGCTTGCAATAAGTTAATTGTCATTTACTGGAAGTTGATCAGGAAGGTGTTTCACACTTGCTACTGGGTCTAGAAATGCACAGCTGCTGTGTTAGTCCTGTCCCAGGTTGCCCCATTCAACCCTGCCCTGGCAGCTCCGGCCACTAGACCTGGGTGGAAGACTTGAGTGCCAGTGATGTGTGCAAACATGGGATTTCTGTTCCTGTCTTTTGGCTGTCAAATGAGGATATAGATGATTTGCCAGGTATGGGGAAAACAAAAACACGTTGGATGTCTTTGAAGCATTAACAAGTAAGTCCTTGGTTTCAGTGCTTGTGAAGACAGGCCCTTACACCAAGATCCCATATATTGAACTCTTGGGGGACGGGGTGAAACAAGTAAAGTTAAAAAAATTAATCTTTTCTCACATAAGTTATCAAATATAGTAGTTGAGACCTTGGCAAGCATTGCCTGTGTGGTTGCCAACCCTCTATGGTTGGGTTTGTTTTGGGGGTTTTTTTCTTTAAAAGTACAAACCCCTATAATATCCATGAAATGTTTTTTCCCATTATTTTGTTATTTTTATAATGAGGTGTGTGTCACAAAGTATATTTAGAACATGCTAATTGCTTGGGTTTGAGTTTGTTCATTTGCCTAGGAAACGCTGAAAGCAATTAAGTTTTATTTAGCTTTTTTTATGCATTTTGTGCCATCTGCAGCTCTATAACAACTTAATCTTTTAAATATATTTTCTTTAAAATGAGAAATAGGTACTGAGTATGTAAATGAAAACCTGACTGTTTACTGACCTCTCTTCATTTGTTGCAAGGAGACTTAGTTGACTTAATTTAATTAAAATATTATGAAGGGCTGGTAGAGAAGAAATAGGTTGAAGACTTTGGCAATGTGTAGACAGAAGGCATTTGCAATGTACAAACACTTTATTAGAAGTGCTGTGACTGGACATTATGTAGTTATATTAACTTTTTTTAAGAGGAAGACAGGAATAAAGAGCAATTCAGCCAAAATGGAATGTGCCTTTTGAGATTTTTTCCTCTTACTGGATTGAAATACAGAATCATAGAATGGGTTGGGTTGGAACATACCTTAAAGATCATCTAGTTCCAACCGCCCTGCCATGAGCCTCCCACTAGAGATGGGAGAGAAAATGATAAATTGGGTTGTATTAGATCTGGGAGATAAATTTGGACGTAATGCATTGAGTTAACTTGTTTATTTTACAAATCCACAGTATGTGGCCCTGGCTGTACAGCTTTGCTTGGCTAGGTATAGAAGATTCATGGACCTTGAGATACCCTTTTCATGTCACAGTACTGCAGGAAGGTTTTCTTTATTTATGTTTATAGTTTAACCTGCCAAAAGTTATCTTGCAGTATTTTATGAAAATGTCATGCAAATGTGGCCAGTACAGGGAAAAAAACACATTTAAGATAAATTGTGAGGCAAGAAAAACTTTTTTTTATAATTAAAGAATTAAAAATATGATATTGCACCATGTTTATCTCCAGTCCTTCTTTTTGTTATATATGTAAGTCTGCAGAGAGTTAGAAAATTCATCTGATACCTGTGAAACTAATTGAAATTTTGAAATTGGGGTACCTGGCAAGGGGTAACTGTAGGAGACTGATCTCCCTGGCTTTACTCTGTAGTGGGAGAGACTCCAGCTTAATCTCCTCTG
This sequence comes from Acanthisitta chloris, assembly GCF_000695815.1. Classification (NCBI taxonomy): domain Eukaryota; kingdom Metazoa; phylum Chordata; class Aves; order Passeriformes; family Acanthisittidae; genus Acanthisitta; species Acanthisitta chloris. The sequence goes on from NW_008668981.1 coordinate 39,059, forward strand.
TGAAGTGATTTAATTCTGTTATCTCCCTGTACTGATTATCAGGGGAGCCCCGAAGAGCTTAATTTCTGTGAGTACCCTTGCTGGAGTTGAAGTGCTCTTGCATTTCCTCACCTTCTCACATGGTCAGACGTGCAGCTGGCACACAGTGTCTGTCTGCAGAATTACAGCCTAGGATTTGAGCTGTGCAGCCAAATCCTATGTGCTCCTAATTTTAACACCCATGGAAAAGCAATCATATTATGCTTTCAAAATTGTGTGAGGACCACAGGCTTCTTTGGGGGAAAAAAAAAAGGAGGGGGGTGATGTTTTCTTTCACAAAAAAAATTATACTTCTACTTTATTTCTGTTTTCAAGGCATGTGTGCTTGGGGGTTGAGGCTGAAGGAGAAGCATAAAGTGCATCCTGGGGAGCTGGGAGGGGGAAGAAAAAAAGCTGCAGGAAAGTTCCTGTGTCCTTGGCATCCCCCTCTGCCTATTTCTTGATGTCCATTCAGGAAGGTCCCTCTCCATCCTGGTGTCTCAGGGGTGACTGGTGGTGTGCAGTGACACAGGCTGGGATCTGCAGAGTGGGCTGGGCAGCACTCTGTCCCTGCAGGTTGCTATTAAAACAGGATTTAGCCCAACCAATTGCAATCATAAGCTGTATTGTCCAGGTAGTTCCTCTTTGTCCCCTAAGCAGTCATGGAAGTACCAGGCACAACCTACATCCTCCAATTTGAGTCTCAGCACCTTCCTTTCATTTCTCCATTGTAGCATTTGGCATTTTCACCCACCATAGTAGTTGGGGTGATTTTTTTACCAAAAAAAAAAAAAAAAAAAAAGCCTTAATAAAGTCCAAAGAGGCTTTTGGGAGTTATTTTCATATTTAATCCTAAAACCTTTCACAACAGCAGCACTTGGACACTTGGTACTGCTGCTGCATCTCTTTTATTCTGGCCTTTCACCCTTTTACTGGCTAAGTCTGCAGGAAGATACTGACTATTAGGTTGTGCTTTTGCATTTTGCATTAAATATTGAAATTGTGACTTCTTGCTCTTCCTCCAGCTTGTGGAGTTGTCCTAGCATCCTCCAGTAAAGGTTGGGGCATAATAAACAAGCTGTCTGCAGAGACAAACAGTTCTGCTTGCTGATGACAAGAATTTTGATAAGTGTTTTGACCCTTTGAAGTATTTGTGTGGTTTCCCTGAGGATTTGCTTTTCCTTTTGGTTGAAAATTAGCTACTGCTTTCTATATATTGGGGACATACTGTAATTTTTTTTACAACTTTTAAATATTGTTGTGCCTCTGAATTTCAGTAATTTAAAAAAAGAACATTTGAATATTTATATTTCCTCTGTGGTTCCCTCTCTTGGTACATTCTGTGCGTTTTAGAAGAGATACTGATCTCATATTTTCTGCTCTTATGTATAGAAGGACCAACAGTGATCTACTGGAAAAATACTGAGTAGAGTTACCAGCAGCCCAGGTCAATTGGGCTCATATTTCCTGAGAATGAATGACAGTAGAATTACAAACACTGTTTTTCAGATTCAGTGGCACTTGGTGTTCAGAAACAAAATGTATAAAGTAAATGAGAAATATCATAAACCAGTGATGATTCTGCTTTAATATGCTTCTCTGATCCAGATCCTCACTTCAAATTTCACTTACTTACATAATGCTACTTACAATAATAAAAGTCCTAAGGTTCTATGAATATGTTACAGAAATGTTTTATGTGTTTTAAGCAGTATAAAAAAATAAGATTTTTAAACCCAGTGTTTTGAGATGCATTAAAATAGTGCCCGGTAAACTGAAATTATTTTAGTACTGATCTGGACTTTCAAAGAAGTTTAAGTAATGTATCTCCTTCCTTCCTTCCTGAAGTGTATAGTAGGAGTTTTGTTTCTGTGTCTGATGTCAGTACATGACTGACACTTAGTACAGGTTGTGGTGAGTATCATCATAGTAAAATTGAAAAATATAGTGGCAAAGTAATTTACAAAAAGAAAGCAAGATAAAGGAATGCAGCTATTAGAAATGGTGTCATACCTGGCCCCTTTGGCTGTCCTCCACCAGCAGTGGTATGTGTCTGTCTCTTTCTGGAAAGTGCTTTTGTCAGCTTGCAAGGTATTTGGGATATTACACAATTATGGAAGAATAATTGAATGAAAATAAGATGCAAAAAGTTTTTCAGTGCTTTGCAGGTTTTGCTTTGTTTGAGAGGATTGATCTGCACATAGGTTCGTGCATCCCACAAAGAGAGTTGTAAGTCACCTTTTGAAAGTCCCCCAAATGCCCTATCATTCCTTGGGTTCAGATTGTTGCTGTAGTTCTTGACCTGAGTAATGGGTGCCCTTGGAAGAAAGACTGTAGGAACTTGCAACGTTTACATGGGTTTGTTGGAGCAGAAATAAAACCTTTCACCAGAGCCTCAAACTTGCAATCTCAAGACTTCAGGAAGACAGCACATAACTTCATAACTGAAGTGTAACTAGATACTCAGCACTGAGTTCATGGCTGAAGAGTAAATAGGTGCCTAGCATTGGCTTTTTGAACTTTGCAGTAGTTTTTGTTCATCCCAATAATAGTATGGTAAAGAGCTTGAAAAATGTCCAAGTTGGGAGCACTGGGTGTGTTGTCTCAAGCACGGGCAGAAATCAGTATTTTACTATGCCTGATTATTAAGATTCACTGGGCTATTGCATTTATTTATTGTATGTTATTTTCTAGAGCACCTGAAGTAATTTATAAATGCACTTGTTTATAATCCTTAAGACACATGTATTTATTTCACCATATCCTTTGTTCCGTTCAGATTCTCTCTTTTTTAAGTTCTGTTCTGTTTAAAATAAACAGTAGTTAGGATTTTGGGGGGCTGGGGAAGGGAGGGGGGTGAAAAAAGACCCCACCCTCTTCAGTTGGTTTTCTTTTTTAAGCCAAGAGGCTGTTAAAGAAAAGCCAAAGTCCATTTTCCTAGTCAAAAATTATCAGTGTGAAATCTCTCATATTCTGTCTGCTGAAACCTTTGTTGAGTATCTCCTGGGTTCTTCTAATGTGTCTTCAGGAGCTGACTGTCTGCATAGTGCACACTGAGCTATGATCTTAAAATAAGCATGGAGTTAAATGGAATCATAAGCAATACCTGCCTGTTCCAGTTAGTATGAGGGAATATGGACAACTTTCCTGTTCTGTTGTTCACAAAGATGAAATATGTGCTATGAAGAGGATGGGAGGGCTGCAGCACCTCTGCTGTGAAGACAGGCTGAGAGAGTTGAAGCTGTTCAGCCTGGGGAAGAGAAAGCTCTGGGGAGACCTTATAACAGCTGCAAGAGAGCTGGAGAGGCACTTTTTACAAGGGGGAATGGATTTAAGTGGAAAGAGAGTAGATTTAGATTAGTTCCAAAGAATAAATTCTTTCCTGTGAAGATGGTGAGACACTGGAACAGGTTACCCAGAGAAGCTGTGGATGCCCCGTGCCTGGAAGTGTTCCAGGCCAGGTTGGATAGGGCTCTGAGCAAGGTGGTCTTAGTGGGAGGTGTCCCTGTGCATAGGAGGGGGGTTGGAATTAGGTGATCTTTCCTGTCCCTTCCAACCCAAACCATTCTATGATATGAGAGAACACCAGACATCCATAGCTGAAGGATGTGTGGAAAATAATTAAAAGACTGAAGTGCAATTCTTGGGTTCTACCACTTACTGAAATGAGCTTGTCAAGTTTCACAGAGTTTGCATCTGAGACTAAACCAACAGATAGCCTCATTATTTTGCAGATTTACCAGAAATATGTTGATGCCTTTTTTTTTCCTAAAGAGCCGTCCCAACTGAAAAAAATAAAAGCTGCATTAAACATTACATAGATACAACATAGATGTTTATTTCTCCCTTTTTTCTTCTTTTTTTTTTTTTTTTTTTTTTGCATTAAGAGTAAAGAATGCAAGTTTGTACTTCTCAAACAATCTTAAACAAGCAGAATCTTCCACTCATGGTAAAACATATTGCTGCATGCAGAAAAGCCTCTTGACAGCTGTGTTTGGAAATTTTTCTGGTTAACAAAATGCACTCCATCAAAATGTTCTGACAGGTTGTGTTGATATCAGCAGACACTGGGGTGGAGCGCAAGCAGGGACTCTATTACGTTTTCTGCCAATTTTGGTTGATGCCTTGCTGCAGGAACAGCTCAATATTTCCACTTTGAGATTTACTGAGAAACTTAATAGAAAAAACCTAGTAGGCTTTTTCCAGTTGCACCATAATATAGTTACTTTTTAAAAAACTGAATTTTTTTTTTCTAGTGAGCTTTATTTACCAGTAGTGTCAGCTCTTTTCATCTGGGTGATTTAGAAACAAGCTAAAATATTTTCACCTACAAGTCAGCACTTAGAACTTAGGTCAGTGTGCCCCGAAGATGATGCTTGTTCCTGGGTGATTAACCAGTCTGTAGCTGTAAGTTCTTCAGTCTGTAGAGAAGAGGTTTACAGACATGTCATACTCACCTTGATCTTATTTTCTGTAATATCTGATGCTTTTATGTTACCCTTCAGAAAAATTCCAAGCCACAGTAGATTGAAGTACAGACAGCTTGTAAACTAGGTGGGGTTTTCTTTTCACTTTTCTCTTAATCCAATGTAGAAACCACTCTAATCTCTGTAGGATTGCTCTTAAAATGAGATACTCAGATCCCATAAAACTTGTGCTGCTTTGGTCACACAAATACCATATCAAAGTTGGATTGCTTGGGTCTTTGCAATACCCTTATTTCATTGTCTCATTGATTTTTGTCTGCAGCTATGAAGATGAGAAACACTTTTCTCCTCTGGAGTTTTGGGCAATCATTTGCATCAAAGTACTTCCATGTGTCCCAGCCTCTCACACCTCTATGGTCAGCCAGGGGAGCTTCATCTGATCTCTTTCTTTTGTGCTCTGCATTTGTAGCCTTTCCTCTGCTTTTAAAGTTTAATGGCTTGTCTTTATTTTGTGTGTCTGGCAGAAATCTCAAAATAATGTGTTCATACAGCTAGTGGGGAAATTAATTTAATGGAATCTTAATTTCCTTGTATTGGTTAAACTTCAGTTATAGATACTTGACCTCTTGAAGAAGAGATTTTAATATAACTGAGGACTTCCATCATAATGAACTGAAGATTCTTGGGGTTTCTTGGGGTTTATGCTTTGCTTTGGGTTTTTTTTATAATATGAGTCACATTATAATTCAAGGAGAATACCATATTTTCACGGCTGTGCAGCTGCTAACTGATGACTGTAGTGTCTGCTCATGTGTAAAAGTAAAATTAAAATTTTATTTATATATGTATGTGTGCTGTTTAATGCTGTTTACAGCTTGAAAATAAGGAAGACATTCCAGTACCTAATACAAGTATTTATATCTAACATTGATGCTAATAATATGCCAGTCTAATGTGTCATTATTCACCTAGATGCTCTGGAAAGTTAGCTAGCTTTGCTTTAATTTCAGGGTTTTTTTCTGAATATTGCTGCTGGAGATTTCAAGGGGGAAAAGAAAACCACCTTTTTGTAATGAAACTTTAGCAGATTTGTCATCCTGAATCTCAGCCAGCATTAGTTTCTAGTGGGGATTTAGCAATAAATTTGCCTTTCTCTACTCTCAGCACATATCCTGAGATTAATTTTGCTGTGAAGTATCTTTAGGTCTCAATTAAAACTGAAGTTACTCATCCCAGTAAGAATGCCCAGACAGACAATGCCTACATATACTACCCTATTAAATTCTCATGTATTAATAAGAATATACTGCATGCTGTACTTTGTACTTAGTCTCTTCTGTATATATGTGGTATTTTAAGTTAACAATTGCATTGTAGAAGTAAGTTAGAATTGGACAGTGTTGTGTTAAATACAGGGGGAAATAGGTGAAGTATGAGAAAGTTTTCTCACTCAGTGTTTTTCTAGTGTCTTTAAACATGATTCCATGCAATGAAACACTGGTAGAGTGGTAAGTGTAATGGAGCTGTTCATGAGCCTAAAGACTGGGTTGTTGCAAGAAGCAATTTTACAAGCCAAAGCAGAACTGGACTGAAGTAATTCAAGGTCATGTGGTGAAGTCATGGAAGGCTGCTGAAGCATGACTCCTTATTCACATATTAAGTACATTCAAAATTAATTCTTGTCATGATAACATTATATCTACTGCCTCTTTATGGTTTATTAGTATTGCCTTATAGATGCTCATGGTTATTTTCTGTCTTTCTCTTCTCATTTTAGTGGAATAGGTCGAAATTGGCCATGGGCCTCTGGTGGAAGCAGCATTTTGGCAGAATTTGGGACTTTGCATCTGGAGTTTGTACATTTGACCCACCTGTCTGGAAACCCTGTTTTTGCTGAAAAGGTTAGACTGCTCAGTCAAAATCATGTGGTAAAAGATAAGTCACATATTGGAGGACTACTATCTGTGGGGAGTGATTTGGATTTTCCTCAGTTGTAAGCATTTGCCAAATTTTCCCTAGTTACCTTGACATGTTTTTGTATTAAAAAGTAAAAAGTCTCTTCCACAATTATTCTGATGCATCTCCTCGTATATGGACCCATAAAACAGATAATTTCTGTTTATGTTCTAAATTAGTATCACATTGAACAATCAGACTGTAGAGCTTTCTTCAGTTCTTCACCTGAATGTGGTGTAAACAAAAATTGACATTATATTGGGGACAATAATTGATGTCCAGAGAAAGCAAAGCACCGTGGTGATTTCAACAAGTTTACTCTTCAAAATGTTGTATGATACCACTGTTGTCACTGAGGTCAGAAAGCCTTTCCATTGCACTGACCTTTAAGAAATATGATTTGAACTCTCTTAGGGGAAGGAAAAAACAAAACAAAACAGAAAAAGGCAAACAACCTTTGACAAAACAGTTGCACATACTAAATCTCCCAAAATTTGGTAACATTGTCTTCTGGATACTTTTTGTTCAGATGAGCCATGGAAAGCAACTTGTCCTTCCCTCAATTCCCACCTAAACAAGTTTGCTTTGCTTTTTGGTGTATAAATAGCCATTTTGGTGTAAGTCCTGTTCTTTATAATAAACTGAATTATTTATCTTTTTTTTGTACTAGTTAAAACTTACACTTGTTTTGGTTTTGTATTCTTGTTGCAACTGCCCCATGTTAGCCAGAATTTATATTATTGCTGTAATACTGTGATCAATAATGAGACTCCAAATATTTAGCAGTATGTCTAAAAGCAATGGTCAAATCTAAAATTATTACTAGATAAGGACTGAATAGCTTTGCTGCAGTACCATTGTCAGTATTTGAATACATTTTGTGAAGCTCCTAGAAATTTTCAGGTATTTAGGGGTGAATTTAAAGACAGCTTCTCTTAAAGAAATCTGAACTGGGGGGAGGGATAGGGGAGTGGCAGCACTGGGGAAGGAACAGCCAGAAACAAACTTACTACATAAGTTAATTATCTTTTGACATTTATGGTAATTTAGTGTATAACATCTGTTCTACTAAGAGACAATGAAAGTGTGTATCTTAAAAATCCTTGCCTATGGTTCCCTCGCAGAGTGGCATCGTGCTCTAGCTGCAAGATGCTGGAAATCTGTTTATGTAAGCTGTTCTTAAAACCTTTTAGAGATTGCAATTCCAAAGCCCTCTGAGGCAAACCATTCCAGGGCTGGTACACTTGATAAAGAAGAAGAAACACTGGAATAAGCTTTGCATGGAAGTATTCATAGAAGAACTCATTAATTGAGGTCTAGAACTCTCTGCAGCCTGCATTTGGGTAATGAATGGTGTCAAGATGCAGGAGGCAGTTTGTGTACCACAACAAAAATTCTTAATCCTTCTGTGGCTTGGTATAAGCTAATTTATCATCCTTTTCAGCAGCTAGTTCACTGGATCTCTAGGCATTCAGGGTGTTATAATGAAGTTGTCAGTACCTTTTTGTTATGATTTCTGGTCTGCAGTACTCAGGATCCTTATATTCCCCAAGTTGCTACATTTGCTTTTTCTGTGAATGTTTAGAATTCAGTGTAACTCATTTCATGTGCTCTGCAGTGGGTTGTGCTGCTGGATGGCTCCAGCTGCAGAGCATCTGGACTGTAATTGTTTCCCCGAGCATCTCATTTGCAACGAGCTCCTTAGCAGTGCCCACAGAGTGCTCAGGGCTGCCTGGGCTCCTGCTGGGCAAACTGGTTGTATGAAGCTCAGTTCCAGCAATGCTCTCCTTCCCAGGCAAAACTCCTTTTGCAGTTCACTTCCACATCTGAACTAGGCGATACGCTTAATATTTAATACCATTTCTGATTTAGGTATGTGAGGAATATAATGCTGACATAGCTGAGCTTAGTTAAGGCAAATAGCCTCAGTGGATTTCAGTATCCTGTGTAGGAGTGAGATAGGCTGTATGGCAAGTCCTGAACTTCAGAGCTTGCTTCTGTTGTGTTATTTCATTGCTCAAACTCTAGAGGTTTTAAGGAGCTCATTTGCGTGATGATATCAGCTTAGATATACTTTTTAAATACTAATATGATTGCACAGAGGTATTCAAGTATATGTGATGAATAAGACTGGGGGTTGGTTTTTTAGGCATATTTACATTGTAAGACTTTTCTACCAATACTTTTATTTTGTGGGGAAAATGGATCAGTGCTCAGTGTTTTGTATCCTTTCAATAGGTAATGAATATTCGAAAAGTTCTAAGTCGTCTGGATAAACCAGAGGGTCTTTACCCCAACTACCTGAATCCCAGCAGTGGCCAATGGGGCCAGCGTAAGTAGCTCAAGTCTCTGGTACTATGTCCTGTCTATTTGTGTGCTGTCTGCACTCATAAACTTCTTTCAGTCACTGTTACGTGGGTTTTGTATACACATGAAGAATTTTTCTAATGTATAGAAACTCACATTATACCTGAGGTTCTATAAAATGTACAAAATTCTAGAAATATAGAAATAATAATCCTACTTGCTGCATCTTAGATGTACATTTTTGATCTTTCAGTATGGCTTGCACAAGCAGGGAAATGTCTGAATATGTATGATTTTGGAAAGGAATTTGGAGACTACAGAAATCTTTTTCAAAAATCTAAAGTGCTTTCTGAAGTAGGTGTTTAAGGAATCATCAGTTCATCTGAATCAAATTCCATATTTTTAGAGTGGTGTGATTGCACTGAAGAAATAAAAAAGAGTAGTAAGTCTTTCCAGTTAATGTCAGGTGTGATTTCTTTTGAAGTTTAGTTCCAACAACTGAGGAAACAAACTTAGAACTGTTTCATGGCATTAAACCCCTTGGAATCATTACTGAAGACAACAAAATTAGAAGAGAAAGCATATAATAAATATATAAAAATAAAAAGCATAGCTTCCTGTGCCTGCAAATGGTGGACACAGTATTGGTGCAGGTGAGTCCCTAGCATGCTGAAGCAGGAGAGGCAAATTCCATCTTGTTGCATCTCTTCTGTGTCAGTGGCCTCTATTTGCAGACACTGCTTAACAGATGTGATTCCCATAGAGCACATCAGAATGTGAGACTTGAAAGATGTTTTATTTGAGGTTGCATTTCTAGGCTGGTTTCAGTTGATTACAACAGAAGGAAAAAAAACCCAAGCAACCAAGACCCTTAACTGGCATAAGACAGAAGTATTTTCTCTCAAACATCAAGTGAGGAGGGAGGAGGTGTTTCTGAACATCTCTTCTCTAGCAGTGCCATAACTGTGCAGACCACTGCTGGATCTCTGCCATTGTTCCTGGAAATTCGTTTAGCCCTTGTTATTTTGACAGTAAACTGACAGTGATTTGCTGTAGCATGCGTCAATTGGATTTGTCTGCTGCAATAATGTATATAATAACAGGGCTTAATATTGATGAAACTGTGCTTGTGCTATTTAGTTTGCAAATGTCAGAGGTTTCTATGGTAATTTATTTAGGAAACCGTAAAGGTCATTTAAATGCTGCTGTTCAAAGATCAGCCTTCGATCATAGGAAATGTTCCCATTGTTTTAAGAAGCCTCTTTTCCTTTTGGATCATGAACATTTAATTAAATAAATGATGTATTCTTTCCAGAAATTTAACATATCTCATTCAAAAGAGGAGGGAGGGGAAAAAAGCCATTTAAAATCCAGGTTTGATGGTACAATGTATTTGGTAGGCAAAGGGATGGGATACATTCAGAAAACTAAATTATTTTTTGCATGTCACAGGCTAGTGGAGGAAAGAGACACTATTAATAAAGTTTGAATAGAAAAATGTATAGCTTCTACATTTGCATGGCTTTGCAACCTGTCTGGAAGGTGAAAGGAAGCTTTCCATGAAGAGAAGATACAAGGGCATTTAAAATTAAATTCTCTTTGTTCTTTTGAATTCAGCCAACAGGGGCATAACTTTGAAGCTAAGATCAGAGATAGATGTCAGGAAGTAGGAGCTCAGTACCACTAACCCTGCTGCATCTCACTTTATGAGCCTGGATTATACCATGCAGATTTTTTGCTTTTCTCATGCCCAGAATTTTGTGGTATGACTCATGGACTTGCTGCATGACCTGTGTAACCACATCTCCATTGTGGATGTCTCAGGTGGAATTAGCAGATCCCTTCCTTGCTGTAAAATTCACAGTATTATAGAATTTTAAGGGTTGGAATGGACTTTACAGATCATCTTAGTCCCAGTGCCCCCTGCCATGGGCAGAGACACCTCTCCACTAGATCAGGATGCTCAAGGCCTCATCCAACCTGGCTTTGAACACCTCCATGGTTGGGGCATCCACTACTTCCCTGGGCAACCTGTTCCAATGTGTCACAACCCTTACAATAAAAAACTTTTTTCTAGTATCTAGCCTAAATTTCCCCTCCTTCAATTTGAACCCATTACCCCTTTTCCTATCACTGCAGCTCCTAAGAAAGAGTCCCTCTCCAGCTCCCTTGTAGGCCCTTCAGATACTGACAGGCTACTATGAGGTCTCCATTAAACCTTCTCTTCTCCAGGCTGAACAGCCCCAACTTCCTCAGTCTGTCTCCATAGGGGTCATGCTTCAGTCGTCTTACCTACTTCGTGGCCTCCTTTGGACTTGCTCCAACAGTTCCATGTCCTTCTTAAACTGAGGACACCAGAACTGTGTGCAGTGTTCTGGGTGGGGTCTCACAGGAGCAGAGTAGAGGGAAAGAATCACCTCCTTGGACCTGGTGGTCACACTTGTTTTGATGCAGTCCAGGCTTTCTGGGCTGCTAGCACACACTGCTGGCTCAGTGCGAGTTTCTCATCCACCATCACACCCAAGTCTTTCTTCTCATTGCTGGTCTAAATTACTTCCCCACCCAACCTGTAGGTGTGCCTGACCCGGGTGTAGCATGTAAGTTGACAGTTATAAATGAGGAGTCCTGGTAAAGCACCTTGAAATCCTGTCACTGAAGTCTTAATAAATGCCAAATCACTTGATTTTTCCAAGTTTTAAAAAAAAAACCCTCTAGCTAATGTTCTTAGTTTAATGGAGTGTGCAGAAACACTTTACATATATATATATATGTGTGTAGTTGCAGTATTCCATGTGTTTAGGGGATCTATGCCAAAATCATGACAGCCCATTAAAATTTTGCCAAGAATCTTTTAGGCTCTTGGACAGCAAGTGAGTGCAGCCTTGTACAAGCAGCTGACAGCATCACTGACTTTCCCTTCGCTGGTACGACTGATATCAAGTGATCTGACTTGTGTGGTGTTGGTGTTTGCAGAGTCATGTCCTAATTTGTGCAATTGAATAATCACAGCATCTCTAGTAGCAGATTGTTTCACACAGTAAGCACAGGGCAGAATAAAGCAGTGTCACAGCAATAATCCTCTGTAGGTGTGGAGAAGTCTTTTTTTTTCTTTCTAGAACCACTGCTGAGTTCTGAGAGCATTCAGATGTTCAAAAACACAGTATTGTTTTTAAACATATGGCTCAGTGTTTTGAAATACCACTAAATAACCTGAAATTGAACTCCACAGTAAGGAGCTAAAAGCCTTTTTTATGAACTGACTAAAATGGAGAGATAGTGAGTAAAAGAGCAAATAAAAACAATGCTTGCACATTAAGAGGGGAAAGCCTTCATCAAATTCGAGAGAACTTTCTACTTTCCCCCAGGTTTTGAAATAAAAAAGAAGTTAGTTTAACTCATTTTTTATGGGATAAACTGCACAAATTAGAATGAGCACTTAAAAATTTTTTTTTTTGCCACAAACTCATCGGCATGTTGTGGATATTAAATAACTATGGTGCTTTAGATAGATTAAAAAGTTAGCAGTTAAAGAAGTAATTCTCTGTATATACTAGTGAAGTTTTTCCTGAGGTTCCAGGCTTATGTTTATTAAAGATGTTGTAGAGTGAGATCATAAATACACTGTTTCAAACTGTAATTGTATTTTATTGCACAGGCTGAAGATGAAATTGATGTTCAATCTCTTTCTTCCCTTTTAAGATCATGTCTCCATTGGAGGGCTCGGGGATAGCTTCTATGAATACCTGCTAAAGGCATGGCTGATGTCAGACAAGACAGATGAAGATGGCAAGAAAATGTATTATGATGCTGTTCAGGTAAATAAGATATTTAAATCTCCTTTCCATAATAATCTAATCTATAATAATCATAAAGAGACAGGCTCTGGGGACAATGGGAGAGATTTATGTATTTGCCTCCACAGGGTGTTATTTTAAAGAATTTGTTTCTGGTTTAAAAGAACTTCTTCAAATAGAAATGCTAGAGGAATACAGATACTGTGGGAAAGGGGAGAGTCTTGAAGTATGAGTTTATTTTTTTTAACTGCAGTACAGTCAGTTGTCTCTGGAGGAAAAAAGTATAAAATAAGCAACCAAAAATGCATCTACGAGTAGCTCTTGGATAGGTGTTCAATTGTTTTTCCTCAGTCTTCTCTAAACATGTATTACTCTTGTCCTTTTCCCCTATATCCAGAAGGGAATTCCTCTCTTGTGTTTCAGTCTCACATTTCAGCCATCAAAAGTGTTTGATTGTGGTCAATATATCATGGTAGATAATTACAAATGAAAATAGGGTGTTTGTTGCACAATGGCTTTTTGGTACAAGAGCATAGAATTACCATCTTGTGCAAAACAGCCAAATTGGACACAGGAGAAAGCTTTCAAAAACTGAAATTGTTCATACTTACATTTCTATGTGGTATTGTATTTATGATGCTTCTGGTCTGTGGTTTGCTTTGTTATTGATGGTATTTCCTTAATATGCTGTTTTGGAGGAAATAATGGGTTTATGACACCAGATTGAGACTTGAGAAGTATTGAATTTAAATTCATATTTACAGGCTTTCCTTCCAGTTTTGAGCAAATGACCTATTTTCTCAGTTCTTTGCTTTCATATATATAAAAGAAGATAATATTACTTCTTTTTTCCCCCCCGTCCTTTCATCTGTTTTGACTGGAAGCTGTCTAGGGCCAGGACTTTTATCTCTTATTAACTACCTGTATGGACAGTGCCTCTATAGACAAGCCTTCAAGATGCTAAGCAATATCTGCTTATTCTTTCATATCTCTGGAAAGTACTGTCCCTAGGGAAGTCATAAGTCTCCTTTTATTTCTCATACCACAAAAAGTGGTGACATTAAATAATGCAACTCTGTCTTACTGCAACTATCTTTTTTTTTTTTTCTTTAGAGACAAAAGTCACATGTGATGATTTGAGAGAGGGTGTGATCTTTGGTGGTAGTAAATGCAGTGACCAAGTATCCTCTGCTGAGAAAATCTTGCCTTTAATTTTGTAAGTGCAGATTTGGATGCAGCTGGCCTCATTTTCACTGCTAACATGATTTCAGCTTCAGAGCAAAAGGTGGGGTTCAAATTAGGTTTGAGTGCATTTGAGGCTATAACATAAGCCATTGTAATAGCTCAGTCATCAGGTTGGCAGCCAAACAGAGAGAACAAAGTGTCTGATAGGACAGTATCAGTTCCTCTTACCATGGAAGGCATTTTGAAGCACCTCAAAGCTGCTTCTAGCCTTCTCCTTCCATTGATCAAGTTTTTCTTTTAAACACATTCTGACACAGGGTAAGCACTAGTACATAGATGCATATGGTTAAAAAGAGTGGATTTGCTTATACAGCCATTCTGGAAAACACCGCAGGTAGACCATCCCAAATGTGGTGTGACCATCACCTTTATTGGCAGGACCTTGAGTGCACTGCCTCCTGTCCTGCAGGGGAGCAGCAGGGGCACATAGCTGACAGCAGAGTCCAAGAGAGCCCAGTGCCTCAGTGGCCAGTGTGGAGCTGCTTCTGTTAAGGCAGAAGCTTCACCTTCTCCTGATGTGAGCACAGCTGGACTGAAGTGCATTAGGAAATCTCTCTTGCCTTACACCACATGAGTGTGTGTGTATCCCATGCCAACTGGATGTGGCAGCATGCCTGGATCTTCTGAGCCAGCCTGAGCTGCCCAGTGGGTGAAGAGCTGCCTGTTGCTGGCTGGTCATCAGAGAAGAGGGCTAGGAGCACTGAAGTGACCAATGCAGAGTGCAGGAGCATGGCTTTCTTTAAGCTCACACCTTAGCTCTACCAGGATAACAACCTTCACAGGTACAGAAGTTGTTGCAGGTACCTTGCGGTCCCAGCAGGAGAAGTGGTGATGGCCACCACACTATGGGACTGGTTCTTCCTGCTTGGGTTTGAGCTGGAGGAGCAAAATTGCCTGGTCAGTGACAGGGTCTGAGCTCTGCTGTATATGACTATATTTAAAGTTCCTATTTTCTTAATATTTTTGGCCACTACTAGCTCTTGAGCAGTCGAAGCATCATGTCTGACCAGACTGTTAGTGTTTGAGAGGGCCAGATGATCACTGTAGGTATGTGCTAGATTTCATTATGCTGCTGGCTGAATGCTATTTCCTGTGTTTTCTGAGTG
>NW_008668981.1:53937-84992 GCF_000695815.1 Acanthisitta chloris
CATCTGTATCAAAGCTGGAAGTGTTCATGCAGCATGTGGAGCTGCAGCTTGGTGTTGTAACAGAGGCAAAGTTGCACTCTCACAGCAATTGCAGAAGGTTTGGGCCCCACTGAGATGCCAGGTTCTTCACTGGAGTAACTAGCCTGATTTGAAATCCATCCTGGTATTGGCTTTATTGCTATCGATCCATTACTTATCTAAATTAAAGCTAATTTAAGTGTCTGCACAAGCTGCAGTCTTTCTTTATGACTAAGCCTACATGGTTTGGGCATTCCGAGTCTGCTTCATATTTTCTTAGATAAATTTCCCCTGACACTTTCAGAATCTTTTTAAGACTATGCCAAAGGGAACAGCATGATTATTCCTGGCTGCTCAGTCCAGCACATACCCACCAAATTCTGAAAGAGTGATGTGAAGGTTTGATGCCTAATTCAATATCTTCTGCTATCCAGAAACAACAAATAAAAATATATGGTGAGTTATACAGTTCCCTGTGAAAAGCTGAAACATATTTAGATCCAGCTTTGGGGTTATTTCTCATATTGTTCTGTAAATCATATTAAAAACAAAGAGTTCTTTCTATTAGAATTTTTGTATCACCTATAGATTGTATAGTGGCTTCAGTTAAAAGCAATAACTAAGATGTCAAGATAGATTTAGAAACTTCTTCTGCTTGCCATGAGTAAGATGCATATTTGGCTGAGGCCATTTAGAGAGTTTATTTCTAATGGGAAAAGGGACAGAGAGAGTCTTGTTTTGAATACCAGAGCATAATATGAATGTAAAAGGCCATCAGAGGGATACGTAAATTCTACAATTCACACCAAAGGGCAAGTGAATGTAATTTTAACGTAAGGTTTTTTCTCTTTTGAAAAGCAATACATACAATGTCCTATTTCACACGATACAGGAAGAGATCTTAAACTGGTTTCAATGTATAGCATGCAACATTTAGTTACAAAACATATGTATTCAGCCTTCAGCCATATTTTTAGGATGTAACTGCTGATAGTATAGTCTATCAGTCTTTGCAAGCATCCAGGACAGGAATCATCCTATTGTTCTCAGTTGACAAGCTGATCCCTGAGACACAATTGAGTGGGTTTAATAAGCAGACATTGTAGTTTAGAGCAAAAATGGACCTTGTGGGTTCACTTGTATCTTGTCTAGCAGCAGCAGTGTCACAAGCTACTGCATCAATTCCTCCCCTCTTGAATGTGTAAGCCCTCATTTTCTAAGCTGAAGGGCAGTTTTCCCACTACTCCTCTGAATAGGTTGTCTCACACTTGATATCTGATGGTCAGGTATCTTTTCTAAGTTTTCCAATTACATTTATTTATGGCCATTGCTGCAGTCTCTGCATCTTATATAATTATTCTCTCTCTGATGCTGCCTTTGTTCCTTTCTCAATGTATTTCTAGAGAAGTGGCATATCTAAAGGCTTTATAGCCTATAGAACAGTAACTCATCCCAGAAGAACTTCACAGGAAAAAGGGCTTCCCAAGCAGCTCAGTTCTGTGTAGCCTATGGTAGCCTTGTCGTGTCAGGTCAAGCTGTTGCTCCCTGCAGTTTTACCTTGAGTAGTTTACTTTTAAATATTTAGATTGTTTACTTTTTGTTACTGGGTAACAACTGCTCAGGAGATTATAACAAGAAAACTAGTGATCCCTGGAGAACCTAGCACATGGAAGCAAAAATAATGGAAATGGCCCAAAGAATAGGTACTGTGTAGTCGTGCCACAGCTGCAGCATTCCTGACTGTCAGCTTGCTGCTAGGCTTGGTTGTATGATTAAGGAGTACCACAATCTTCTCTGGATATCAAAACGAGAAAAAGTTATTTTTGGCCTCAGGATTTTGAGAATTCAGACAGAAAATGTATAGAATCACTTTTGAATATTTTATAACTTTTTTTGGCACATTGCTAACTTTGGAGAGTAGCTTTGATATACTCGGTTTGTACAGTGTCAAAGGAAGCTTTGATTTTGTTTCGGGGGTTTTTTGGGTATATTTAATTGTCAGCATTAAGTAGTGAATATTTTTCAGAGCTGTTGATTTCAGCCTTTCAGATAAATAAAACAAATCCATGTAGACTTCTTTCTCATTGAAACAAGGAAGAGAACAAAGTGTTGTTAGCAAACTGAAAACATGATATTGGCAGATAGGCCCTTTTCATCTCTGGAGCTCCATGAGGGTGTGTTTAACTGTGGTGACAGTCTGGTGGCTGCTCTGGGCTGATTGCACTTGCCATTAAGTTGCTTGAAGTGGTTTGCTTTGTGATTGTGGTGATCTTGGAAACTACATAATTGATGTGGACAATGACAGAACTGCAACAACTTAATTACAGTAGTTTGTCATACTGGGTAAAGCAAAAAGTATGTTAATGAATTGAACATTCAGTACTTGAGCCCTTCTTGGCACTGAAGAAAATACATAAACAGGGCAGGCAGGGTGCAAGAGGAGCCCATCTGAGAAGGATACGGTTGAGGGGACACAGCACTCCCACTGCATACTTTGTTTTGGGGTTTTCTTTTGGTGTAGGTTACTTAAATGTATACAATTAATCAACAGGCAGTTTATTTACAAGTTTTGTCAGCTGTGGTGTTTGAAATATGTATCACCCAGCTGCACTGGTGTTCTGCATGTAGCGATAGTGGAGCTGTGTTGTGTGGGAACACAAGATTCATTACACTGAGCAGATGACAACGTCCAGAGCTCTCACTGCTCCTTCTTATTCTTTTCGCTCTATTCCCCACTCAACAGTTTTGAGGCTCTCTACAACTGCTTGCAGAAAGCATCAAGGCTAGACAGGCTTCTGCATATTTTTATATTGTTAATAATTATTACTGTCTTACATGTTGGACTCTAGAAAGTATTTTTTAAAATGTCGAACTGTCAGGAGAAGCAGCAAGCTATAATGTTGTTAGAAGATTTTAAGGGGGATTTTAACTGGAAAAGTCTAGAGAGAAATTGTCCATTTTTTGCTTGTGGTTTTGCTTTTGTTGTCAGAGCAGCCATGTCCTTGCTACTCATGCTGTTTTCCCATGCCTGAGAACAAAAAAAGCTTGTTGTGAGCAATATTTATTTTAGAATATTCAGAAAATATATAATGTAACATTTTGAGAGTGACTTGATTTGATTCATGCCAGACCATTAATACTGTTTTAAGAATGTGACTAAATTTAGCCTTCTGGTAACAGACAGCATTAAGCACATTTAGTGCTAGGGCTTTGGTGCTCTTAGAGACACTAATAGATCTATACAGGGGAAAAAAAATAATGATTTTCAGGCAAAAGTAAATTGTCAGCTTTCCCCTAGAACTTAATCATCTTTTTAGTGCTCAGATGAATAGGTATCACAGTACTTAAATGTTTGCCAATATTTCCATTGTAAAAATTTAGGCATCTCCATTATAAGCATTCATATTTCATTGCACATTGAAGTGTCTGCATAACACTTCTTGAGTCCAAAAAGCAGTAAGTGCATTAATGCTTTCAAAGTGTTTCTTGTATGTTGTGTTTAAACAAATAAAAGTCCTGCTGTGTTCAGGTTTCAGTTTAGATTTTTAAAGCTCCGTTTAGTGAGCAGTGAGGACCTCAGGATAAGATGCCACTTCACTTGGTCAGAAGTATTTAAATTAATTGTAACAAGGGCTTGAACTTCCTATTCCAGCTATAAACTTTTCATGAGAAACTCACTGGAATTTTGGATAAAGGATAAATTTGATTAATTAGGAAAGTTGACGAGGAGAAGTATCTATTGCATTAGATCAACTCGACAGAGAAAACATAAGGGAAATAACAAAGTCAAGAAAACAGACTTAGAAACTCACAGCATGCAAACCCACAATAACCCTGACCTGCTTGCTGTGTGCTGTTTCAAAGCAATAAAATGTATTGGTGCAAGCTGTAAATATTAAAATAAATAAGTAAGCAATAGACATTATGCATCTTTGAATTACTGGAAATATCACGTGGTATAATTCTCTTTCATACTATTGCTTCAAATTGTCAAAATACTGTTTATGAAAATTCCTAGGGGAAGAAAAATATATTAAAAGTTTGAACTAGATAATTTATAGTGCTTTGTTGTGAAGACACCCGCAGAGTTCTAATTATCCCCAAACCAAACATTATAAACCCTTGAAAATTAGAACTAGAATCATATTTTTAAAGTTTCAGATTTATTAAGGTAGGGAAATATGTAACGGTCTTACAAGACAGTTTTATCTCCAGCTACAGTGACATCTTGAGGTGGGAAATGAAACACCTGGTTTTTGTTAAAACAGCATTAATCATTGAAACACATTAATCATAATTAAGAAGTTATTGTAAAAGGAGAGATAAAATGCCGAAGTGCTAGAGGTGGTAGAACTGCAGGATTACATTGCAATTTGAGGTTTGTAATTTGTTATCTCTTCTCCTTTGGCAGAGTTAACATTTTTGTGGCATGTGTTTATTTTTGAATTGAGCCACCTCGAGGGGCAGAACATTTTTCCTGAGAACCCTCTGTAGGCATCTCTGTTAGTGTTTTTATTACCTGTCAGCATAATCCACCAAGAGAATATCCATTATTAAAAATAATCTCTTTGATTGGGTTTTTTTAACTCATTTGAACAGTGAGATGCTTCAGTTCTGCATCTTCTGTGTTTCTTTAGTAACAATCCAGTTCAATTTTCTAAGCAACTCAAAGGGTAAACTAAGGACTTCCCAATCAAAAAATCAAGTCTAATATGGAGGAAGGGGGTGGTGAAGGCACCATTTAAGCTGTGTGAAAAGCTTAAAAGAGTGAAGAACTGAATGAAGGAAAATGGGTATTTTTAGGAGGGTCCAGTTGTGCTTCATTTCACAAGGGTAAGAACTGACAGTATGAGGAACTGGCTGATAAGCAGAGAGCACAAAACATACTGCCTCAACAAAGAAGGCAGGAAGGGAAGGAAATCAGGTTGGGAAAATCTGAAGAGTTTGCCTTTTATGCTGTCAGTGGCAGAGATTACACACACATGCAATCTACAGTCCTGCAGTTGAAACAATTCCTAATATCTCATTTACCATGACAGATAGGCAAGGGTATAATTTTAACATGCAAACTCAGGAGAAAGATGCCAGTAGGAGCACTTGAGTCACAAGTCAAACTGTACAAGAGACTGTGAGTGTTTCTAATTGAGTGCTCAAGCATTTATACATTTGTTGTAGTGAAGGAATAATTTCTTAGAAGATGGATAAAAAAGTAATTTAGCTAAAGGCTTTACTGCAGTGAGGTCTGTTAGCAGAGCCTTACATAAAAGCTCAAAAAGCAAAACTGCCAGGAACTGTATCAGCTGTAAAAGTCTGACTAAGAGTTTATGGGTACATGGCAAACTGTATGCCATAACAGCTTTACATGTAATAAATGTATTTCTTTAGATATCTGGAAAATCATAGAATCGTAAAATTTAAGGGTTGGAATGGATCTTAGAGATCATCCAGTGCCAACCCTCCCTGCCATGGGCAGGGACACCTCCTCACTAGACCAGGTTACTCAAGGCCTCATCCAGCCTGGCTCTGAACACTGCCAGGGTTGGGGCAGCCTGTGCCAGTGTCTCACCACGTTTATAGTAAAAAACTTTTTTCTAATATCTAACCTAAACTTCCCCTCCTTCAGTTTGAACCTGTTACCCCTTTTCCTGTCACTGCAGTTCATAACAAACAGTCCCTCTCTGGCTCTCTTGTAGGCCCTTCAGATACTGAAAAGTTGCTATGAGGTCTCCACAGTCTTCTCTTCTCCAGGCTGAACAGCCCCAATTTCCTTAGCCTGTCCTGATATCAACTGTTCTCTTACCAACTTTGTGGCCTCCTCTGGACTGGCTCCAACAGTTCCATGTCCTTCTTATGCTGAGGACACCAGAACTGTGTGCAGTATTCCGGGTGGGGTCTCATGAGAGCAGAGTAGGGGGGAAGAATCACCTTCTTTTCCTATAGTTTCATTTCTTTCCTTTGTTGTCCACTAATATCAGTTTGTCTTCTTTTTTTTTTTTTTTTGTTTGGGATTTTTTGGTGGTTGTTGTTGTTGTTTTGGTCACTCCCAGGTAGCATCTGCTATTGCTTCTTTTGGCAACATATATTTATAGCCACTTTTTCTCTTTCCAGCCTTTTAGATTGCACAGTCTCTCTACCTTACCTTGATGGAAAGAAACAAATTCTGATTTGAATTGCAGAAATACATTCTGGGATAAAATCTAATTTCCATTTACTTAAAAGAAAAAATGCACCAGCTCCAAACAATTATCCATCAGTAATGTATTTTCAGCTAGTCAAAGACTGCATTCTTCTAGCTTTTTTGATTATTTTCAGATACTGTATATGGGTTTATATTGAGAACACTCATTACAGTAAGAGGAAATAATGATCTCTGTAGTGCTAAATATCATAGAATCATAGAGTCATAGCATGGTTTGGGTTGGAAGGGACCTTAAACATCATCTACTTCCAACACCTCCATAGGCAGGGACAGCTTCCACTAGGCCAGGTTGCTCAAAGCCCCCTCCAACCTGGCTTTGAACACTTCCAGGGATGGAGCATCCACCGCTTGCGTGGGCAGCCTGTTCCAGTGCCTCACCAACCTCACAGGAAAGTATTTATTTAATCTAAACTTACTCTTTTTTTAGTTTGAATCCATTTCCCCTTATTCTGTCACTACATGCTCTTGTAAAAAGTCTTTCTCCATTTTCTTATCGGCTCCTTCAGGTACTGGAAGGTTGCAATTAGGTGACCCCAAAGCCTTCTCTCTCTCCTCCAGGCTGAGCAAACCCAATTCTCTCAGCCTTTCCTCATAGAAGAGGTGCTCCATCCTTCCACCTGATCTACAGACAGGTGGGGAGCATGTTGTAATAGAGCTGCAATTCAAATAAATGTGTCCCTTTAAGTGAGTACATAATTGTATCAAAATACAAGTAAATTGATTTTAAGTATGAAATTCAAAAGTAGTTATACCACCAGAGCTTTTCACTTGGGTGGATCTTTGTCACCTATAGGTGACAAAGAGAAAGAAGAATACTACCTATTCTTCTTTTATAATAACTTTTTTTACTCACTTGATTTCCCTGCCAGAACTGTACCCTCAGCACTGCAGATAGCAAGTAGCACTACCCCATGGGATTGTGACCCTACCTTTCCATCCTACTGATAAACTTCAGATTTCCTGTCTAGCTAGAAATGGTTAGTGACCTAAGATGGCATTAGTAAAGGCACAGACATTGGTACAGGTATTATCCAGCACTCAGGAACCCATGATGGTACAAAGTGTATGACAAGGCAATCTGAGAGTCTGTAATATATCAAATAAATGCCTAATTAAAATAGCTTAAATAAGATGCTTACATAATAAAAATAACTTTTAATAGACATATGTACTAATTCTTAATAGGACCCATTTATAAAACTGAGATGATTTGATTTACCAAACCTGAATGCTTAAATTGGAAATATATTTTTATTTTGTGACATTCTTGGCATCAATCAGCATCCGTTTCTTAGTTTCTTAACACCAGTTTGTTAGAATAATTTCAAAATTTCCCAAGTGGAAGTAATCATTTCTCAGCCTGAACTTTAATCTTGAGCCAGAGGAGTGGAAAAAACTCGCAAAGACTAATTGGTATCACAAAATCAATTTTCATACTGCAAGAATCAACTCTGGTCTAGTTACTATAGTTCAAAAGTGCATCATTGCCTGTATTTCTGTCAAGTACAGTAATACTTCATTCTGTCTTTCAGTAATTATTTTCTAAAAAATGCAATGTAGGTAAATTTAGTCATCAATCTATTTGTATACTTGTTCATTTTTAAAATACACTGTGACCCAACAGCTAAGTGCCCAGTAGAGTTATCACCTGTTTGCCAGTTGTTGATTTGGTGAGATGGGAGATACTATGCTGAAAGGTTTAAGTCATTAAAGTTTTTCCTTTCTGAACTTGGTTTTAGGTAGCTTGTTTTTCAGAATGACTGAGTAGTCAGAAAGCTATTTCCCACAATTGTTGTGTCTTTTCTCACCTCTTCCCTTTAATATCTAATTCTTCTTTTTATAGATTAAATTATGCAGGATTTGTTTAAAGGACAGGAATGTTCATTATTTACTGCTGCTTTAAAATTTAGGTATGCTTTCCAGTAGGTCCCTAGTGCCAAAAACATACAATCAAGAGGGAAATAAAGGGATGGAGGAGTTTTCTCAGGTAATAGTGGCTCTGGATCTGGGCAGAAAATATCCTTACTAAGTGCTTTGCACTAATATCAGTGTAAAAGAAAGTGTAGCTTTCAATGTGACATTCTTGGCACAAAAAACTACTCAGTACATAAAAATCGTACAACTATTCTGCTGATGCTTCTAGCTTAGAGAAGATTTTTCATGCTTTACAAATGTTTAAATGGGAAGAAGTAACTACAGTCACTACTTTCTAACACTTTTTTTACAATCCTGCCTTTTTTGTTAATAGTTTCACTGATACTTTATTAATGTTTTCTTCTCTTGTATGATACACGTTGAGTACTGTTTCTGGATGTCATGATTTCAGTAGAACAACCAGAGCAGTGCTGTGCACAGCAGTGTTTGTCTCCTGTGCCACCCTTTAAAGAGCAATAGCTTACTTTCTGTGTGGGCTTCTAATTAATGGGCTCTTCTGCATCTCCTCTGTTGTTTTAACTCTGTTCCTCCCACAAGGGAAGGTTACTTTCCTGGATTTTGCGATCAGTGACCATACATTGCTAACAGCAGCAACTTCTAATTCTCTCTAAATTTCTATATTTTTATTCTGCTTTGGGTTATTTTTTTTTCCCCAGAAATCTCAGTGACACTCTACTCTTGATTGATAACTAGAGGATTTCAGTCTGGAAGGGGAAACTCATTGGACTTTGAGAATGCCATCTGGACTTAGAGGCCTAATATCATTCAGTGCATGCACTGAGTCAAGTGTTTTGAATATGAGTTATGTCTGCATATAATTTACATGAAATTATATCAATAACTACATCCTTTAAGTCAGAATTCAAATGGGAAATATAGAAGCTGAAGTGATGGCTAATCACTATTAAAAGCAAAATTACCTGAAACTGCTCAAAGTGGGAAGAGAAAGAAATAAAATAATCTGAAAATTGAATTGCATTTTGTAGGTCTTTCCAATATTTTAATAAAATGTGCCATGTAAATTGCTCAAAGTTGTAGCAAAATGAGTCATCATTACTGATGTATGCTAATCTGCATTGGTTTGGCTGCTCTTTGAGGCTGTGCTCATTTTATCCAGTTCATTTTATAAGCAAAGACAATACGGAACAAAACCAACCAACATACCAAACAACTTTGTCCTTCACACTTTACCAAATGGTACCTTGGCTTTGAAATCATGTGCTTTTGCAGGCCATAGAGACCCACCTCATTCGAAAATCCAGTGGGGGGCTGATGTACATCGCTGAGTGGAAGGGTGGATTGCTTGAGCACAAGATGGGACATCTCACTTGCTTTGCTGGGGGCATGTTTGCCCTGGGAGCAGATGGAGCACCCAGTGACAAGACAGGCCATCACATCGAGCTTGGTGCTGAAATTGCTAGGACCTGCCACGAATCCTATGATCGCACAGGTGAGTACTGTTCTGCAGAGTTTACCTTCCCAGCTTGACTTTGTGAAGGCAGCAGTTGGGATTTTTGCATAATGCTCAATGAAAACTGTAGCACAGTGAGAACTGTTTGTCCTTTCTGAGCAAACACTGCTTTGCTTTAAGAGTAACTTTAAAAATGGCTGTTCTGTTTTGTAAATAATTTCTGTATACCCAAATTGTATCTCCTCACTGTAGTAATTAACATAACAGCTTTTTTTCACTATGCCAATTTCTGTGTGGCTGAATACAAATAAGAGGAAGACTCTGTTCATTTGTGCATCAGTATAGCTATTTATCATATTTTATGCACAAAAAAGTTACATTCAGTTCTGTTGGTACAATGCTGCAAACAGTAGAATTGCACAAAGAAAGTGGATTTTTTTGCAGGAAATTTCTTTCATCTTCTTATAGAAATAATCCTGGCAGCATTTCAGGTCCCAGAGTGTATTTTCCAGTTTGATATAGAAAAGTAAATATCCTCATCTTATAAGCAAAATTTCACATGTTGCTGGTTACATGAAGCCTTCCAGAATGCAAATGTTAGCATCACTGTTCAAACTGTAACTGCTGTTTAAGGCATTGGGGAAGAACAACTCTCTCCTACTGTGAATTGTTTACAAAATACTAAAAACAGAAGGGGCTGTGATATCTTTCATGAATTATATACCTTTTAAGTTGTGCTGGTTTTCAGCCATTGAAAGACTACTTGATTTGGGAGGTTACATAATTGGAAACTTTTTCTAATGCCTTTATTTTAACTTGTGTTTTTATATTGGCTAGGCATGAAACTGGGACCAGAAGCCTTCAGATTTGATGGTGGTGTTGAGGCCATTGCTACAAGACAAAATGAAAAATACTACATCCTACGACCAGAAGTCATAGAGACCTACATGTACATGTGGAGACTCACTCATGATCCAAAGTACAGGCAGTGGGGCTGGGAAGCTGTTGAGGTAATGTTCTATTGGACTTCTTTCTTGTTAAATCCTAATATCTTAAGTGAGCTATTGAATGATATCTGGATATTGTTTAGCAGTTGGAGAGTAAATATTTATTTTAAATCAGTAATATCAATTCAGATTTCCAGAGAATCATTTACTGAATAGATGGACTAAATTTTGACAAAACCAAATACTGCTGGTACTGTATAATAGAAAAAATGCCTTGTGATTTCTCTGCCTTAAATACTTTTAATCAAGGTGATGAGGGCCAGGATGAAGTATTAGGTAGTACCAAACATTTAAATAACGTGTCACTTTCAAACAGCATAGGTCACCTGGACAAAACTCCATAAACAACAGCAATCTCTTCTAGACTTAAATTCCCCTGCCCAATAGCTTTTGAGCTTCAACCAGTCATGCTGAACCTACCTATTTGTGTTTGTCCAGCATAATCCTTCCAAGAGGGCAGCTAGTCTGTACTGCAAAAATTGGCTTGCCAAATCCATTGTTTCCCTTATTTCAGTGATTAATCACTCTTACTGTTAGGGATGAAAGCCTTTGGATTTATCATGTTTCATCCTCCAGGTATGGGTCCTTATTACACTTCTAGAGTTCACTTTCTTCTCACCCTGATGATGTGGCCCTTGCTAAATTATCTGAGATCTGGTGGGAAATAGAGAAAGCTGAAGAACACTATTTTTGTGGTTCTGTATACTTAAGAAAAAGGAGGGGCTCAAGGGATAGGGGAAGAAAACGAAACTCTGTGCAGTATTTTGTTCACAGCAGCCTCTCTTGTGCAGTTACTGCTTTCCAGGGTTTAAAAAATGTCCTGTCAGGTTACCCAACATCTCTTGCTTCTAGGAGCCTATGATTGCAACTTTCCTGGAGGGACCTACACTGCTTTTTGTTCAATACTAAGGGTAGAACATGTAGACTTGTGTCCTACAGTTTCTCATCCCTGAAGGACCCTGCTAGGGAGCTGTTACTGGGCTATGATTCTGTACCTGATGCCCTCAGCAGCAACCAAGCTCTGTAAATGTATTCAGTATTCACTGTGTGAGATACTCAATGTACCACAAATGATGTCGAGCACTGTGAGCACTCTATTCAGCTAGGTAGACAGTAGTTATTTAGGCATTATATTTGCCTCCCTCAGGTGTTGGCACTGTGGTCCTGAAACAATATGCTTCTCAGTTAATGATTGCAGAGCAATTGTTTTTTTAAAACCTCTAATTTAGAGTGCTGTTTCCTTACTTTCTTCTTTGCTAACACCACCCATAGGCACACATTTTACTACTGGAATCTTCCCAGGCAGATTATAATTGGCATATTTACAATGGCTGTTTATGAAAGTCATCTCACCAGGCTTCAGCAATGCCAACTGTTCCTTCTCCAGGAGATGTTTTTCCTGACTCATTGTTGCTGCCCACACTGATAACATTGCTATAAACAATTAAAATGTTTTCCTTATTATTATTCTTTACCCTGTTGGTTCGGTTTGTTTGTGTTTCTTTCAAGTTTGTACACTTGTTTACCTTCTTAGCACTCCCCATGTGTTCCTTGTTTAACATTCTTGTG
This sequence comes from Acanthisitta chloris, assembly GCF_000695815.1. Taxonomy (NCBI): domain Eukaryota; kingdom Metazoa; phylum Chordata; class Aves; order Passeriformes; family Acanthisittidae; genus Acanthisitta; species Acanthisitta chloris. The sequence goes on from NW_008668981.1 coordinate 66,077, forward strand.
GTTACTCTCGTCTGGCTTTAATGTAGTGGATTGCAGCCCATGTGTGGGAGACCCAGATGGTCCCATTCTGCACAGGCCCATCTTCCACTGTCCTGATCTGCAGTTGTGTGTTTGCCAAAAACAAATCTTGCAGCTTCACAGAAATTATACAGTCAGTTGTAGGTTTTAAATATTTTTATCTTTTCCTCTTCCCCCTTGATGTTTATAGCCCTGCAGCTCCACCTGATACTGATGTTTTTGTTCAAGCACATGTCGTGATAGTTTACTATAATTATTTCATAAATTCTGCTCCCTCTTGCTCCTTATTTTTACCCAAGAGAGCCTGTCACTGCACCCTTTCTGTCCTTGGGGAAGTCCCCAACCACTGAAGGTGGTAGGTTTAATTTCCAGAACTTGTTGCACAAAGTGGAACCTGAGAGTGAAACAAGAAAAAAGACTCTGGGAGCAATCAGATCATTTGGTTTTTACCCAAAAAAAAGTTGTTCTTCAGGTGTTCCATGTACATTTTCAACTCATGACTCTGGGAATAAGAACTCATTAGGTCTGTTTCCCAGTGCCCTTGTAGTAGAAAAGGAGGCTGCTCTAGAGACATGACTTCTAAACTCCCTGACAACTCTATTAATTGTTTCTCTAACTTTTATAGACTAAAAATATGCTATAGCCTCTCCCTTTTCTCTTTGTGAACTTGCTTTGCTGCTTTGAGTCCAAGATCATTTTGTATGTGCTTCAGCAGCTGGAGAAAATGCAGTTATGACCACCAGCAATATCCACTGTTACTGAGTCAGTAAGGTTTTATCAGCTTAGCTCATGAAAGCCTCCCTTTCTGCATTATGAATGTGGCACATATTTTAAATTCGTAGCACTTCCTTTGTTTTCTCCCCTTTATGGCAGTTTGAGACTGTCAGCCACTTTTCCCCATGCTTGATGTTTTCCATTACTCCAGCATAACTGATCTCATCCACCCTCAATTTTCTGAGAACTGCTAATTTAAAAGGTGTTTGATTGTTTCTTCCCACCCACCACTGCCCCTGTCCCTGTGAGCACCACTGTACTCTGAAACTGCAGGTAAGGGCACAAAAGGTCATTGCTGCCAGTTAAGGAGGGTGACAACCAAGAGCCTTTTTATCCTACTAGTGCTGCAGGTGAATGTACTGTTCCTTTAGTCATGTGGAAAGTAGCTTTGAGGGATAAGATGCTTCATTTTTGTATCAAGTAGATACCAGCAGGTAGCTAACATGGTGCAAATTATCCCTCAGTTTACATCACAGCAGTGTGTTCAGGTACCTTTATGGTGTCTCCCTACAGTGAACTCCTAAAGAAGGCTCTAACTACATGATAGAGAACATAAACAGCAATGCAATATGTTGGTATTTTACCTTGCCCCATTTAGAATGTAGGTATTTCCTTGCTTAAAGCCTTAGTGCTTAAGTTCTCCTTCTGCTGTACCTTGGCAAACACAGTTTGTGTTTGACATTGAAAATCCAGACACAGATTCAGCATTTTGAATTCACTGCAGGTTGAAGTAGACAAGAGGGAAGGAGTACCAGCCAGGGGAAATTACTTGTTTAAACTTAAGTATATTTGTCACTTAGTAAAAGTGTCCAGGAAAATGAAAGAACCTAAAGACACATAAGAAAAGACAAATAGGTCTGTTATATTTTAAAGGATCTCTGCTGGAGAAAAATTCCTTTTAAATATACAAGAGGCAACTTAGTCTCCAGTGAAAACTGTGGAGAGCCTGACATGCAAGCTAAATCTGTGCAGACAGCTACAGGGACTCCAGCAAAACCAAGGACATTTAGGATATCTACTCCCAGCAAAACACAGATTTTAGACAGTCTTTAGAGCAGATGAAGGTGATGGATACTTCAGTAGTTATTAGTGACTTTTAGTCCCGTCTCTCATCAGAAAATGCTTTTTCTGTCTCTTTGCTTGGTTTAGACATATCTTCTGTCTTTTCATAGCTTTTTGCCAAGTGTGGTTTGAAATGCAGCGTTTTTGCCTAAATAAAATCCTGTACTCACTTCAGTGATATTTGTAGTAACTTCAGAAACTGAAAAACTAGTTGACTTCTGTCTCTCTGTTGAAGGTTGGATAAAGCTCCAGGTATTTCTGCCTGAAAGTTATTGCTCTACCATCTCTACAGCAAATATCATGTTTCAGAGTAGTGTGGTCCTGAGTGAATGTAGTAATCCACCATCGTTATCATTTTCATTATGAGAAGCTATTTAGGGTTAAAAAGCATTTTCTGGATTTGTTTTTTAATAATGAGTTGTTTTAAATATAATCGTCTTAGATTTTCTTAACTCGTTTATTATACTGCATGATACCAGAGAGGAGTTATAAAACAGAATAAGAAAAATTAAGAGGCTAGGAATACTCACAGCCTTACTGAATAGGTCAGTTAAAAAGAAAAAAAAGAAGATTAATTAATATTTTTAAACTAAGTAGTGTTGAGAGAACTAATATTCAAGGTATTGGATAGCAATGTATTTAAAGAAGTTATGGCTCATACACAGGCAAATGGGTACCACCTTTCTAATGCAAACACCTGTCTAAACTAAAGAAAAGAAACAAAGTTTGTCAAATAGTCTAACTATAAATACCTTCTACAGTTCCAGCACTGGGCACATATTTTTTGCCCTTTTCTACACATTCTTCATCTGATCTTTTTTCTCCGTCAAAGTTATAAAGCTCCATCAAAATATCAGATATTCCTGTGGGCAGAAAAGAAATTGTATTTTTAGGTGGCCTGTGTACTCCTTTTTATTGTGAAATAGGAATCAGTCATCTGTTTTACACCTTTTAACTGAATACAGAGTTTGGAAACTAATTAGAGACAAACACATTGGTATTGTTACAGCTAAAACACGTTAAGTCCTGCCTCATACCAGCTTTGCATCTACTCCTGTGTAAGGGACAAAGCTTTTTCAGAAAGGTAACAAAGAAAAATACAACTACTGCAGGAAAGAAATTCAGTCACAGCCAAGTATTGGTGGTTCCCCATTGAAAAATCAAATGATTGCAAAGAGAAACCAAATTACTTGCACAGAATTGAATACCATGCTAAAGACCAGTCTTCTCCTTACCTCCTGCAAGTCCCTTCAAAAAAGGAAAGGCAACTCTCCATTTTCTTTGACAATCATTTTAAGTACTAAAATCTGACCAAGAAAGGTATATGTAGCATGAGCTCCAAAGGCTGATAGACAAGCTTGGGAGAGAGAGGCTGTTGGTACTCCTGCTAAAAGGAGGAAAAAGAAAAGAAGTGAAAATCCATATATCTTTCCTTCTGGTTTGCATTCATTTCTCTTATTCATTTATCATCTTACTTCTCTTTCTAAATGTAAAATTGGACACTTGTGCCTATGTCTTTTTTTAAACAGTTTTCTATCTGCAGCTTTATCTATTTTTCATCTCTTTATAAAAAAAAATTGTGACAATTGGTTTTGGCTAGTTTTATTATCAGACAAATCAAAACCGACAGATGATTGATTTCATTAATACCATTGTTTTGGTTTTTCCTTCCCCTGCTTCAGGCACTGGAAAAACACTGCAGAGTGGACGGTGGCTATTCTGGCATTAGAGATGTTTATAGCAATCATGAAAGCCATGATGATGTGCAGCAAAGTTTCTTCCTTTCAGAGACACTCAAGTAAGTTAAGAAAGTTGTCTTTCATTAATGTGAAGTAGTTCTATGTGTCATCTTTACACAGAAGTATTTATCATTAGTACCCTTGACATTCACATAACAAAATCTGAGTGAAATAGCAGAGCTTTGCTTAAGTGACAGAAAGCCAAATTGCCTTTTTTATTCCCCCCCCCCAAAAAAATCAATAAACTAAATTCCCTGACTTCTGGAAATTATCTTTACTTCTGATAAAGGTACTTAATAGTCTTTGTTGAGAAATTGCATCTCCTATCTCTGATAGTATCCAATTATATATGCCAACTAACGAAACAAATTGCCTAGACAGAGAACTTATCAGGCTTATATTGCATACTTTTCATTATAAAACTATAGAAAAAGAAAAATAAGTCAACTTCTGTGGAAAGCTTGTAGGGCCTGTTAAGAGGGAAAACCAAAAGCTTTTGTTATCTATCACCATCTCCTAAGTTTTTAATGAGATAAAGGATGTTTTGTCTTGATCTCTTCACTTCTTTGTTTTTTTCTGCTGTGCAAGAAAAGGTTGCAAAGACCAGAAAAAAACAGTCATGCCATTTCAACAGGATGTTTAATAACCCAGTAAATGAAATATAAATTATTATGTGTTTTCCTGAAAGCTATTGTAGTTTCACTTGCCTGATGTGGTTGCATTTCCTGCTTTTTTCTCTTGCCAGGTACCTGTATTTGCTGTTTTCTGAGGATGATCTTCTTCCATTTGAACACTGGGTCTTCAACACAGAGGCTCATCCTCTCCCTGTTCTTCACAGAGATGATGGGAAGAAAGAAGAAAACCAGAAATAAATGAAGATTAAGTTATACTTTGTTTTCATTCCTTATGTTTCTTTCCAGGACTTGGGCACATGATTTGGTTTTAAATTCCTGAGTTAAATTTTTAAATCAAGTGTTTTGCAGTCTTGCTTTCTTTAACAGTAAATATTTATGAATGGGCCCAAATCAATTCTGATAAAACCTCAGTCCTCTAATCCAGATGAATAACTGAAATGACAAATCTCCCCAGATTCTGTTAGGCTTCAGTGTCATCTTGGCCAAAAAGAGCAGAGGGTGTGCATGTTACTTGTTTCCTGTTACGCTTTTAATTTGACTGCAAAATTCTTTTCTCCTCTGTGAGGAGATGTCTGCTTTAAGCTGTAATATTTTGCCATGTTGCAAAAAGCCATAATGAATTAAGTATAAAAAGCTTTTTCCTTTTTTTTTTTTTGTTGTTCTATGTTGATTTGTTTTGTGTCATCCAGGACAAATCTTGTAACTGTGACAACCTCTTCTTATGCGGGTCTATCATTACTGGGTAAAGTATCTGATGTATTTCTTTGTCAATGAAGTCTACATAGGGGTATTTTCATCTCATGCAGACACAACTCTGAAACTGCAGTATATGTTGAAGTTAGACTAAACTAGTTTCTATGAATTTAGCACATTAGTTAGCAAACCTTAGTTTTTCAGGTTTTGATTAGAATATTGTAATAGAATAAATTGTTTCCTCCCTTTTCTAAGTGGTGTTATTCTTAAGTCTTTGGACAAGCTACTATGGAGTAAAATAAGGTAGTAATTTCTTATTAAGAAAGGGAGTCTTAACCTTCTTTATATATTTAGTCCTGTAGCTTTCATTTGGTTGGATGGCAAAAAGGCAAAAAAATACTTAATGACATTTTCCTGGAAGCTGAGAATTACACTGGAGACAATTTGTTTGTTTTTCTGGGACTTTTGCAAACATTTGGATAGGTTCAGACTTGACACCAGACTTGACAGTTAATTGTCACAAAGTAATTTAATGTATCTGTATGAATAAAAGTAGATGTTTGGATGCCCTAAAGAAAACTTGTCTCCTTAAAAGAATTCAAGGCAATCAGAGGGGAAATTATCCTGCATAGAACTAAAACGTTCTGAAAGCACTGTCTTGTCTTAAGTAACAGAAATGCCATGTGCTTAAAAGTGTTCTCTAGAGTAGAAGTCTGGCTTACTAAGAAAGGTAACAGCTTTGCCAAAAATGTTTTACTTTGTGACATCACCAAAGGGACAAAGAAATGAGGCTTAATTAATTCCTCTTTCTACTCAGTCTGGTTTGGAGTGGTTTACATGATTTTTAAGTCTACCTATGTTTTCATTTAGTGACAGGATCACTTTCATACATATCAGGTAGGAAACACTTGGCTTCCCATCCTGAGAAAGCACATTATTCACTGACTGGACTGCAGCAAAGCAAAGATGGCTCTGAACTGTCATCTTCTGTAATGGTAGTAAGATAGCTCACATGTCCAGCACTGCCAGTCACAGCTGAGGGAGCACATTTGTTTAGGCATTACAGATTACACTTTTTCTATGCTGACAGAGGTCTGCAATGGAGGTTTTCCTAGGTAGAAGCCAAGAGCAAAAGTAGCTAATTACATTTTTATATATAGCAGCTGGAAGCTGACCCACAGCCTTTACCTTCTGGAGGCTGTAAAGACAGCCCTGCCCCTGCTTCCCCTGCAGGCAAAGAAGATGGCACGTGCCACATGAGCTGCCAAAGGTGTTTATATAGGGGGCAAGGCAAGGCTCTGTGGTGCTGATCCTTCCATCACAGGCCTGGCAAAGCTGAGCATTCATACAGGGGAGTTAACAAGGGTACCCTGGTGAGCCTGGGCCACCCAGGAGAGTGGATAGAAATGGGTGTGCACCTGAAGGTAAAGCCTGCTTACGTGGAGCCAGCACTCTGGCTCAAAACCTTTTGCTTTACTGCTTTTTTTAAATTATTGTTTTGTTTTTTAAAGTAGGAATTCTCTAATGTGTACAGTAGTTTTCTGAAACCAAACAAGGAAGGATTAAATCTTGGCTCTCCTCTGTTGAAAAGCAGTAATTCTGCTAGTTTTGATACTCCAGAGTTTGTACTGTTGCAAGACTATATTTAATTGTATTTCTTCAGAAACAGTATTTATAATGGAGCTTTTCCCTCCACCAAGTGCCACAAAGAAATTATAGCTGTAGAATAAAAACAAAATTCTCTTCCCTTTTAACCAGAAAAGTAGTAATAATTACTTTTCTCCTGAGTTAGCTTTATTGGGTCACCTGCTGCTGCCTACCACATGCATGTGCTGCTCTAGGCCTCTGAAATAACTACAACAGCTCAGACACAAACAGTCTTTGAGAAGTGTGTTTGGTAAGCTTATTTCTACACGGTTTTCTTAACCACAGTTGCTTCCCCCAGGTATTTCTAGTCATCTTGCTGGTGTTTAATGAGCTGCAGGGAAACAGTAGAGAACCAGATAGCTCTTCTCCACATTTCCAAATACAGGCTACAAACACACAACTCTGTATGCATTGGGTCTTATGTACTTAAATATAAGCATCATGACTGTTTCCTTGTAATAGAGACATTTCACATTAATTTTTTTTTTGTTGTTCTAGTGTGGGAGTTAGGATGATTTGAAAGAGCACAAGTTGGATGTGACTGGTATTGATATTCAGGTTGTATGTACCAACTGCACTATACTGTACTTTTTGTAAACTAATGTAAGTAGACGAGAAGATTGTACAATGTGTAGATCTGCCAACTGTAAGAAAAAGCAACTTCTCATAAACTGAGAATATATTGATTTTACTTTTTTTTTAAATAACCCCAAAACACCAAAGTTAGAGCAATCATTTCAAAACAGTCCATACTTACCACTGCTTGTTAGATTGCTGAGATGGCATCCATTTTATTTCCAATTCACTTAACTAGCTGCATGAAAGTGGCTAGTGATGGTCACTTTGTGTTGCCTGCCATTCCTAGGAGCAAAAGAAATTGCTGTATTACTGGGGGGTGAAGGGGAGACACACAGATAGGGATGACAGGGACATATTATCTTTGCATAAACACACTGCCCCTACTTTTTCCATTTTTTTGTGGCATAATAATGCTTATCTGCATATGTTAAGTCCTAAGAGGTAAATCACTTTAAAGGGCACTCACATTGTTTCAGAGGGGAAAAGTGATAATTTCTGATTGTGAGATAAGTATTGCATACATGTTGGTTGTACACAGATTTCTGCAATGCCCAATGGCTCATTGTTTCTATGGTGACTTCATCATACATATCCATTTCTATCATGTATTTAAATTGGTTTTGATTTGTACATATTCCATGTAGTCTTTTCATCTTTATATAAACTGAAATTATAGAATACATAATAGATCAAGATGCTTAATTTTTAAGAACTTATATTTGTAAAAATTTCTCTATTGTGAATAAAGTCTTTTAATATATCTGTTCAACTTGTTATAGTTTTTCTTAAGTCTTCTTTTCTTTGCAGAAGTGACTTCAGGAATCTGCTGCATAGTCTGGTTTGGCTGCTATACTCACAAATTTCTGTCAGCAGATCAGTACTCTGTGTACTTGTTAAGAGGCTATTCTTAATTAACGTCAGTGTATAGAATTTCTACCACCGAAATAAATTTCTAGAAATTTTTGTCCATAAAATGCAGCATACCAGATACATTTGGGTAGGAAGTGAGCCTGCTAATGAAAAGCACGAAGCTGGGAAGTCAGAGGTGGCAGGCAATAAGCACAGTGAAGGTCAGTCACAACAATTCATGTTCTGCACAATACATGTGGGCTTCAGCTAAATGCCATTTAGGAGCAAACAGCAGAGTGGAGATGACAAGGCTGTCACTGTGCCCAGTGTTACATGACCATGTAATGAAATGTTATCGTTAGCCCATGCTCCAGAGCAGAGAGGAATAGTTGTCATAGGAACTGTAACTATATTTTGTGTCAGAAGGATATTAAGATCTCCAATCTAAATATTGAAAAAACAGCTACACCTCACAGATAACCTTGTTTTCTCTGTTTAGTAGAAAGCCTCATCCCAAGATGATACTGAAATAAACTGCTGTGATTTTGCAGAACAGTCTCGGTAGTATCAATTTCTGTCAAAGGACTTACTCATTAGACCTGCTTAAGTAATTTTTGAGGGTATTTTTTACATTTTTTCAGCACAGTTGCAGGTGTGCAGCTACGCAGTGCTGTCCTTGGGGCAGTCAGCACAGTCCCCTCCTGCAGCTGCCTCCAGGACTAAGCAAACTGCTGCTCAACAAGTCAAACATGAACTAATGCAAACCTTACTGCAGATCATTATTCAGGAGAGATGCAAATGAAAGCCTAGGTCAGAATTTCAACCAGTTCAGTCTCCTTAATTGGATGCTTGGCATAGCTTGTTTTCTGCAGGGGAAAAAAGAACTAGGATCCTAAAGAGGATTTGCCCCACCATCTGCATTGCTCTATAGCCTTGCTCTAGCACAAGAGGAACTCAGAACTCATATGACAGCATCTGCTATGGAAAACAGCTCTTCATCTGATTTGCCTTAATCTTGGGATTAGTCTGTCCTATTTGATCTCAAATGCAGGAGGAAAGATTATGCATCAAAAAAGCAAACTGCCAAACCCAGGAAATAGCCACTGAGGCTCAGAGTTCCTGTCTGAATATGCAAGAAGAGATAAACCACAGGGTTTTGCTCTCTCCTGGTTTAATGCATTCATACATGCACAGAGTGGTGGTTGGAGCAAGTCCCACAGCTGCAGAATGCAGCTGAAGCCCAGCAGGCTGTGAGCATTCAACAGGATCTCAAAACCCAGAACTTTCACCATCATTTCTCAGGTATCTGCTCCTCTTTCTGCACCAGCTCTGTCACCCCATAAGTGAAATCACCATAATAAAACTTCCCATTTGGAAGCTCCTCTCTAAAATCTTCACTCTCCAAACTTTGTGCACAATTTGTGGCCAAGCTGTGGAAGGTTGTTTGCCTGTTACTATTTCCGTACTGACATTTTACAGGACATAAGACCTCTCTCATTAGTAATATTTTATCCCTTCACTCCGATTATGTGTTGCTTTCACACCACCAGAGTGGCACAGAGCTATTATTGGTCTTGAGCACAAGTTAAAGAAAAATAAAAGCCGAACTTGGCAGTGTGATTTCAATATACTGTCACATTCTGGTCCTTGATTCATCAGCCAAGGAGTATCACCCTATGACAAGGGGACTTGCTGATACTCCAGAAGCTCAGAGAGATGTTATGGTTGGCAATGCACATGACAGAAGAGCTCAAAGACACTCATTTCAGTCATGGGGGATAGTTGAGGGACTTTGATGCTGCAAATAGCAATCCCATAGTAACAGTAAATTATGCGATTTTCAAAAGTTCGTCAGCACATACGCAAAGGAGCACACAGGCCATGGCACACTCGGGCACCGTGTAATACCCTGTCCCAGCTACTCCTGGATCTGTGGCAATCAGACCAAAGGCCCATCTCCACATGCCCAGAGGAGAGCAGGCAGCATGTCAAATCCCTCAACTTCAAAAAACTCGGAATAAAAGTAGGTCCATAATCTCGCTGCTTTCACATTTGCTATGTCCAATTGTATATTCAACCCCATTGGAAAAAAAATGGTTGCTATGTACTGCAAAGAGCTCTATCTGTAAGCTTCATACCATTGCCTCAATTTGCAATTTAAAATATGACAGTGTTCTATTTCAGAAGCACAGTGCAAGGAATTGTATGTCAGGGAGAAGCAAGGGATGAGCAAAACTACAGCAAATGGTGTATTTACAAGAGGTTTTATTATAGTTTGATTATCTTTTAGCTACAGCTAAGTATTTGGCCACAGTTTCTTTCTTTGGGTTTGATCCAATTTGCAGCTTCTCATTTCAAGTGCTTTTCCTCAGACATTTGCATTAAGCTTTTCAGTGATACCAACTAGCCATAAGCACTCCATATTAAAAAAAGACAAAAACAAAACAAACTGAAACCACACCACCGAACAAAAACCCCTGCAACAACAAAAAGCCACAACAAATGGAGGAAAACACACACGGTAAAACTTTAAATACTGAGCTACAATTCCATGGTGCCTAAGTAAGCAGAAACAGAACTTACTCTAAAATCATATTTTTCACTTATTCTAAAAATCTATTTTTCATGTGCAGTTCCAATCGTTACAGCTTATACAACATCACCTCATCTACAACTGCAGCCCAAGAAAGATTGGTCCTTTATGTTGTTCCACTATTTTAAAGTTAAGCAGCGAATTGCCAAGAAGTAGCTTCAAACATCCTTTTTCCACTGCTGGTTACAGTGTAAAGCCAGTTCTTACCCCCATGATCACTGTGCTGAGGAGTGACCACACACACTTTCTAAAGAGCAAACAAAATCTGCCTCACCAACAATTAACTGGCTAAAATACTGACTCAGGGTTAATCAATCACCACCCATGAAAGCTGGGAACAGAGTGTTCCCCTCTCCACAGTGCCAAACTTCTGTCCTCATGTTTCAGAGTGTAAAAAAACACAAGAGCAAATTTCCTATAACAAGGAGGCAACTTCTCACAGACACTACTTAGATGGCCCAGGAAACTTGTTTTGGTGGATTGGCTCCAATGCAACCCATGCCAGCAAAAGAACCAAAAGCAAAGGGAAAGGAGACTCAGCAGGCTGAGAAAGCAGGAGCTTAAAGATGCTAGAAAAACCTGAGAGCCTCTAAAGAAAAAGAAACGTTATTTCCTCCTTTTCTCATGAAGCCTCTTCCTGCTGTGTCATTGCAAGAATATAGATAGAAAACTAATTAAACACCTTCATGGTCTGGTGGGACAGAGATGGAAAAAGGGAGTTTATCATGTTATTGATCACCTGTCCCCAGATACCCATGGATGCAAACAAGGGGCAGAAGATAAGGCAGGATCTACATAATGAGCAATTACCTGAAAGGCCTCCCCAGGGTCTCCCAGCAAGACCAGCACAGAGCAATGTAAGTACCTTGCAATTTCTGCAAGGGCTCCCAGCTGCTGCCACAACCATTGCCACCTCAAGAGCTCTGCAGAAAGCATGTTTGCAAGTGAAGTTAGTTGGTGTTGCACCCACATCTGAAACTCCAGAAAACTACATTAAATTACAGAAAGTTGAGCCTATAGAGAAAAACAGTCCTGCTTTTGTCTTATGCTTACCTCTGACCAAGTAACCAGTGAAGTATTCTTTCAATTTTTTCTTAGATCCCAAATGGAATACAGTTGTCCAGTAAAATACTGTTGTCTACATTGTATTCTAATCCCAAACTTGAACATTTCTCAATAAAAAACAAAAAGCGAAAGTACATGTAGACTCTATTGGTGTCGTAGACTAAGACATTTACAGATCTAAGCACATAACCTTACAACTATCCACTTCTGCCATAGGATTTTATAGACTGTAATATAGATCCCAGTAGCTAATTCTCATTTCCTTCTATGCCAAAGTAAAAAGGAGGAGGGAAGAGCATCACACTGAAGTGTATGAACATATTCCAGCTAGAGAATTATTTGGTTGCTCATGGTTGCAACTTGTTTGGGATACTAGATCCATCTTTATACCCACAACATCACCAATGTGGGCTAACTGGGGAAAATTTCTTGCATCATTGAGCATTTTTCTTTCTAAAAATAACTTACACAGCAAGAAAACTAGCTCCATTTAAGTCAGTGGCAAAACTCTTCATTTTAGTGAAGTCAATTTTTCACTCAAAGAAAACAATTTCATAGAATTTTACATGGAGATTTATGGAGCTGATTCAGCCCAAGGAACACTTGAGGAAAAGGCAACATACATGCTATGGCTCTTCTTTTCCTTCTTTTATATTTTAATGTCCTATAGATGATCTGTTTCTCAAACAGGGCTATTTTAGACAATAAACACCATGCCTGGATTTATTCTCACTAAGCAAACTCTGCATTTCCTTATCAGAGTTACGTTTTCCCCAGCCTTCAATTCAGCTGATGTTTAGCTTCTTTAATTAAAGTGTGCATGTCTTAACATGAAGATATTCAACAAAATTTGAAGCTTTCTTTATCATTCTAAGATGTTTTAGTGTATCACACATATAGGGCTCTGTTTCCAACAGTCACTGTCAACACACATAAAGCCAAATCTCCACCTTTCATAATTTGCATGCAAAATCCTGCAGCCTCTTTTCTCAGCAAAAATTTAACAGCCACACACAGCACTGAGTTCATATTTAGTGGGACTCAGTTTTATAAAATATGCTGCAGACTACTTCCAAGCATGCCATAAATATTATATGTTAAAATAAAAGTACATTTGTCAAATAAAAGACCATTTTGAGATGCATTATTAATAACAACCATTTATATTCTATAATGTCATAAAGGTGAAGCAAGTTATACAGACACATTCTCTTTCTGAAAGTTTTACAATAGAAGGTAAGATAAATCTAAGTCATTGGGCAATTATTCAGACATGAAAAGGGTTTAGGGAGATCAGCAGTGAAAGAAGAAGGTAAAATAGGTTGCTGAAAACATTGGTTTGAAAGGAAGACAGTGAAGAGACAGTGACCTAACTTTTATAAGCAGGAACCACTACACCAGGCAAGGTGAACTATGAGAACAGTGAGATACTTCAGACTGGAGGAGATGAACCCATCAGAGATAATGGGTATGTCTCACATATACACAAACGGGCACTTCAAAAAAAATTATCTTCAGACAGGCCAAGAATCAAAAAGTGGCACCTGCTTTTCAGGGCTGAAGTGCACAGAGCACACATGCTAAGCAGGGAAGCAGGAGCATGCTGCTCTGCATCCACAGGGGCACCGACTTTGGGAGCCAAACAGAACAGAAATTGAAAACATTAACTACAACCAGAAAACTGAGTTTTAAAAAATCATTATCCCAATACGTCCCTGCACTGCAAGCTGGTCTCCTGTCCTCTCCCCACTTCAAAATCCCTCTCCCTCATCACGGTTTGTCCACAATCTCTGTGCTTCTCCATGGCACAAGAGGGTGCTGGTAGCACAAAAGGACACAGCTGCCAGGAAAAGTTGAAATTATTTGTGCATGACTTTCCTTTCCTGGCTTATTAAAGCTCTCTCCTCAGCTTCAACACTTCACATTCACTTGAACCCCTCACTGGATTTGTCTTTTCTTTGGGAAGTAGATATCTAAGGGCATTCTTCAAGTAAATCACCTAGAGATACACACAGACCTTTAAAGGTTAGGAGACAGAGATTTCCCTGAATTCACACAGCTCCTTCCTGCCTACCCAGACCTCAAGCATTTGCACATCTTCCTAAATTGAATAGGCTTTTTTTTAAGTCCCAGTGGCAAAACCCAACCCAGGCTGCAAAGCATGAGGATTAGCAATCAGGCTAGAGTAATCACTGGGGACCTCAGCAAGTCCCAGGCCAAAGTCATTTGTAGTGTTAAGCAAAGAGCCCCAAACTGTTGTAAACAACATTATTCAGATTTGCAACATGATGAGCTGATTAAAAGCACAGAAATGGTGGGCATAGTAGTACTGACTCAACAGCATCTTCAGAGTCATTTAGGGGAATGTTATAGAGAGGCACAAGTCATCTCACTGTCTCCAGTTACCAGCAATAGTGTGTAAATAATTCATTAAGAAAGGGCCGCCTGCACATCATCACCACTCAGAGGATCCAGAAAGCCCACAAAAATGAAAGGAAACATAATCAGTATATTAATTACTGATAATGTAAGGTTTAGTGACTCCATTTCATACTAGAATACCCCAGCTTCAAAGACCGATGCAAATATTTGTTACGTCACAGTAGAAATGAGCCAGTCTCATTTCTTAGCTTTCTTAAGAGCCTAAAAATGCTGAAAGTGACCACGTTAGGCAGAAAATAGATATTCTGGGAGTCTTAATCCATTCACACCAGTAAACAAATGATCCAAACTGTGGAATCAATGCATTTTTGCTAGTCCCATAGATTTTTATAAAGCACCCTCTTGAACCTTTGCAAGCCAGAGGCCATGTCAGACCCAATCCAGTTTGCCCTCAGATACTACTCTCTCTGTTCCACCTTCAAAAATAAAACGCACAGCACCACTGTTGTCCTGCTCTATACTGGGGGAACAAGATGCTCCAAAGTCAGTTATGCAAAATCTTTACCTGTTTTCATGCACTTTTGGGTTTTTTTACATCCACCTCATCCTTGCCAAGTCTCTCTGGCATTTCAGGCCATCTCTAGACACTGAGAGGGAGACACAGTTCATTCAGTCCACACCACAGAGCAGCCCCAACCATCCTTCAACTTAGGGGCATTCACAACTTTTTCACAAGTAACAAGGGGAATTGGTCTTGCATAGTTTTACTCAGTCTCCTTTTCGGTTTGTGTTTTTAATAGGGAAGTCTTGGGAAAGGACTTCCCAGACACACTTTGTTTGTGCCTTCAGCCCAGTTTATTTGTCTACAGAGGTAGGTACCTTAGAAGATGATATACTTCATCTGAGCCTCATAATGCCTAGTCCCATAGGCCCTAATCTTTTTAGCTTACTAGTATATATCTTTAAAACCAAGGGATATTTGCTTTTCTTTCAGGATTACATTCCACTTTCTCTGTCCCCAGGAAAGATGTGAAGGCTGAAATACACTTATGGAACAAATATATCAGCCACAGGAGAAAGAGATGACGAAAAACTCTTCTTCAAACATGGCAATAGAGCAGCACCACACCAGAGTCCTATTTTCTCATGCTTCACTTGGGGAGGAAAAAAGCCCTCTACAAACTAGGCAAGAATTAGATCTGTATTTACAGGAGGCAGCATGTACACCAGGCACACACAATGACTCACCCAAGGTTACAGAGCCAGGCAGTCCAACCCCCTCAGCACAGCTGCCAATTCTCAACTCTACTCTGCCTTCCAGCTCCTAAACAAAAATCTTTTTCCCACCCCCATGTAAGACATGAGCCAATTTTACTTTTATGAGACTAAATTACCCCTATTCATCTCCTGTCACAGTAAATGAGTTACTAGTGAACTCTCTCATTGCTCAAAATTTTATTCACAAATGTCTTTATAATTCCATTTACCTGTATGTGGAGAACTACACGCTGTTTATACAAGCATAAATCAGGTATGATTTCCTTTGCATTAAGTTACTGTTTCATGTACTGCTGAAGAAGAGATAAGTGTAAGTAGTAAAAGAAAACAAAAATTTAAAAAAATTAGAAGGGCAGAGATTATGGTTAATATGCCTTAAATAGAAAAAGGTATTCCCAGCTTCAGGAGTCAGACTCAAAGAGACATTACCATGAAGTAACAAGCACAGCACACATCTCAACATGCAGGGGCTGACTCAAGATGCCTCCTGCACAGCAGCTACAGTCTTAGGATCCCATCAAAGGTGGTGGTGGTAAATCAGTTAGGAATATGGAGCTGCTCATTTTAGGAAAAAATAGGAGCCACACACAGACATCAGCAACTCATGGCCCAGCATTGCTGGCTGTGCTCAGCAAGAGACACCAGGGAGGAGTGGGAATGCAGCTGCACCATACTGGAGGCAGCAGAGTCAGGGTCCTGGTTGCAAAGCTGGGTCTGGAAAGAAGAATCTTTGAGCAAAGACCCTCTTCTTTGCACCAAAGAGACCAAGGAGCTCCTTAGCATCTATACCTGAAACCAAGTTGTTTTCACTTAGTGGGAATGCCCAAAGTCAGGTCCTCCTCCAAGCCCAAGGGAGAGGTGATTCCTTCCATTCAGAGTTTACAGTTTAACACAATGAAAATGAAATCTCAGTTGCCAAGTAAGTATCTCTCATGCCCACAAGAATTTTGTTTTCCTTGGTCTTGTCACCTTTTACTGGGGTTTTGGGGTTTTTTTTACCTCTTTTGGTGACTTGGAAACTCCAGCCAAAAGTTAAAAAAATAAAAAAGAAATCCTTGTAAGAACCATGTAAAGGAGATGAATATTTAACAACTTTTTCTCCTTCACTAAACAGAAATAAGCAAGGCCCTGAGAGGCATTTGAGTTTGAGTTTTATTTTAGGACAGGGAAGAGAGGAAGAAAAGGACCTTTTACTAAAAAGCAAGTCTACTACAGTTCAATAGATTTTGAATTCCCAAGTTTTTAATTAAAGCCCGGATCAAAGTAACAACGAATGCCAATTGGAAAGCCTACACTCATCTGAAAACAGAGACCAACAAGTCCAGAGCTTTCCAAACCCATCACATTCAGCAGCCCCACAAGGGATGGAGGGGAACAGCACAGACCTGCTCAGCCAGCTGGGCTGTCAAGTGGCTCTTATTTCCCTGTGCGAGAGAGCAGGAAAGGTGTTGAGAAGACAGATGATGAAAAGATGGGGAGGAGGGTGAAGAGGGCAGAACATCAGAGGAAACAGATTCATAAGAATAATTTAATTTAGAGCATAAAATTAATCCAACAAAACAGAGGAACAGATGCGAAGGGATTTGAAACTCCTTCTTGGATCATATCCCCTTAACTTTACCATACTCACAATCTGAATGTGATCTTATTTATTCATAATATTGAAACCATATTAATTAAGCAATAAAATACTCCAGACAGCTTATTGTTAGGATTATTTACATAATGTGTGTGTTAAAGGGGGAGGAGGAGAAATTAGTGGCTCCATCCTGAGAGGTGACTAAACGCTAGAGGAAACAATTCCAGGCTTTTTATAGCATGAAGGATACCTCTTGCTGTTGGAGCACTTACCACAGACAGTTTTTCAAAGAACTCTGCTAATTAAGATATGTACTCATACAAGCAAATATTTGGCTATCTCAGTGCTGTTGTTATCTCTCCTGTGAAGCTGAGAAAACCAAGGCAAACAGAGGAATAAGGAGATCTGAAATATTTCCCATCTCTGACCCCACTAAGGAGACTGAGTCAGTCATCTGCATTAGCCATGAGGTGATTAGTACAGTGAGGACAGATACAAATCTAGACAAGCCTTCTGGGGAGCCTGCCAAAGAATATACTGCCTTTCCAAGAGGAAGACATGCCACTCTTCACTCTGCCATACAACGGATACACGACCTTGGGCAGCAAACTAGAGATCTTGGGGACTTTGGTTTTTGCCTTCAAGGCAAAACCTCTTCTCACTAACTCCCTCTGCTAGCCAGGCCTGCTTGTTATTACAGAGCTGTGGTGTGCAGGACCTGGAAGAATGTGGTCTATACAAACAAACTTGACAAATAAAAATTAAGAGCAGGAAAGAGAGGAGGGGGGTCATCAACAGATGCTTACATGAACACTTGGGGCAACCAGCAGTAAGAAAATAATTTTCTTTGTCCATGCAAAGAGGTCTCCTTGCAACCCTTGCCCTACCTTCAAGTTTAGCCAAGATGGTTCCACAGTCTGTTCCAGCAGAGAAAGAAATGAGCCCAGCTCCCTTTGAAGCTGAATTCACTTTTAAGGGACACCACTGATCTTCTAATACTTAACAAGGACAGGTCAGGCCCTCATGCCTGTGTAATGTACTGAGACAGCTGCATCTGTGCTACAGGTGCCTTCACTATTTCTTCATTGTTTTCCTTTTGAGAAGGATGAACTATTACCACCTGAGTTTTTCCTCATAGTTTTAGGCTTCCTAATCCTGTGTACTAGCCAGTCCTGAAGAACAGTGAGGAACTGATGCCTGAGAAAGTACAGATAAGCGAAGAAGCTGGAACCTAATGTCTCTCATGGGCATAGGCTCACTGTTCATGACCAGCAGCAGCAGAACAATGCTTAAGAGAGTTGAAGCTTTTAATAATCTCACTGACTAACTTCACAGAATTTCAGGGCTGACTGAAAATAAAGGAATACATCTGCTTGGTTTAAACATTTCCCTTTTCCAAATGCAATGGTTTGCCCTCATCATGGAACTGGAAACGGTAAAAATATTTTTCCCCAGTACCACTTCTTTTACTCATCTCCTTTAGTTTGTCTGCAAGTGGCTTTAGAGAAAAACTTGGGGTTTTGTCTAGATAACAGCAGCTTCTATGGGGAATACCCAGTCATGCTGGGAGCCCTACATATATATTATGTAGTGTAGACTTCATCCTTGCTTTGGACAAACTGCTACTTTCTCTGTTGTAAAGGCTATATACATCCTTACTCTTGGAAGACAATACTATTTTATTGATCTCCCTTCAGAGACTAATTGAAGGACAAATACTTCAAAGCACTGGTAAGAAAAAAAAATTATTCAGTCACCAGGCAATTACTGACAATATGCTAGGGTGTTGCTGTTACTCTGTCTAGCTTTGGATACAGCTGCTAGAAAAGATCTTCCTCCCCTGAATCTCTTCCAAAGACTTTTTTTTCCTCTCCCAACCAAAACATTTATATTGAAAACTTTATTCTATCTTGCCCTCAAATAAGCATCTTGTCTACACATAGAGTCACAAAGGAAAGTCTTATAGTCTGATTCCTGTGCTGAAACCCAGAAGGCCAATGTTCAGTCAGTCACCAAAAGACAC
>NW_008668981.1:85011-97659 GCF_000695815.1 Acanthisitta chloris
ATTACTGATCTAACCCAGTTATCTGCAAGGCCCATGTCTGAAATGCTATTTTAAATTGTGTCATTAGACAATAAGGAATTAGAATTATTCATTGTGTCTAACCTAACCTCATTACAGCTTCCACTGGGAATAATTATTTCAAAACATTTCTTGGTCTTCAGAACCTAAGGGCACAATTATTGAGTCTTCCTGAGCTTGGCTCAAATGACTTCTCTAAATTCTGGGGAGCTGCTCTGGCTCCCAGCACAAACTGAACACACCTAAGAACTAATCTCATTTGCAGCCAGGAAATGCAGATGGTTCCTTGCTGCATTCACCTACCTGCCTGACCCCTATCACATCGCAGCCTGTGGCTGTGTCCCTTACATCCCTTTCCATCCCAAAGATGCATTTCCCCAGATGGGAGGATCGCACATGTCAAGTCAGGGCAATGTTACTGCTACCAAGGAATTATAAAGCACATCTGCCAGAAATCAGGTGCTTTGCTAGTTTGTGTAACCCTTTCCTGCAGAAATGGAAGGATAATGAAATGTGTGTCATCGTATACAATTTGCAACTTATGTATGTGTGTCCAAAGATACTTTTAAATGCAGATGGTCCACAGTAGGCCATGTTAAACTGAATATAAAAGTGAGCAGTTGCAGCTCTCCCGTGGGAATGGAGTGAGAAGGGAGTAAGCAGTGATAAGAAAATTTCAGCTAAGGAAAACAAAAGGATAATGAGCCTTGAGTGACTGCCAAGCAGCCCCCTAAGGACACTTAGAGGTGATGATGAGGAAAAGCGAAGAAGTAACTACCACTAGAGGAGACTGATGACCACCCTTAGGCTCCACACACACGTGTAGAGCCACAAAACATACACAACCAAAGGCATGTTGGTGCCCAAAAATTCAGACTCACCTCATCCTATCACGTACTGGTCACGTGAGGATGACACCACAAAATTATGATAAAAGGCCACGCACACCTTCTGGGGGGCTCTCCAGAACTCGAGGACCATGTTACCTCCGTGGGGACACCTGCTGAGCTTCTGCATCTGCCACCCCCAGAACAGGACTCTGCAATGTACCACTCATCTCATCACTCTTGGGGTCTGCATGTACTCATAATTGCTAGGGACATAACTTTCCCCTTATTAATGTAGTAGACTTTATGTCCTTTTTTGTAAGGGCACCCAAATACATAGGTGAAATAAATCACTTTCGAGTTTACTACCTGAGTGTGTGTGTCTGTCCTGGTATCTTGTAATCCTCGATCCCTGGAACATAATATTTTGGAGAAACCCCTTACACACCATGTATCCAACCTCTGACAGACAAAGCTTTTCTAAAACAATGGTTCATAGTGGGCACAGAAAATGGGTCATTGCAGATATTTCTTTCAACGTCTTGTCTGATTTGTGAGGATCAGAGTGTACTTAATGGGAAATGAGAGGTCAGCAAAAAACCAGCATAAAGTTCTGGCAATAATGTTAGCACAGCTACATGAGATTATCAAATTGCTGTTTAAAGGTGTAACTAGAAAGGATCTCTCACTAATATTTCAAATTCTTTTCACAAAGATAAAGAACATTTCCAATGAAACTGTGTGATGTGACTTCTATCAGTCAGGTCTTGACTGGTCCAATACTACTTTCTTTTTTATGGGTGTAAATTAGTCTGTTCAGAGCTGACCTTTGTACTTCCAAGGATTTCTAATGCCTCTTTAAATACATCTAGAGAGCTGCCATCCAAAAGGACTTGAGGTGGAATATGCCCTCCTGTTTTTGATACTCAGATGCTCTGCTAAAAAATGGTGCATTACATCTTCAGCTCAGGAATGTTCTTTCACATTGTTTTGATCTAGAATTATGATCAGTATGAAATAGGTATAAACATTGGTCCTGTTTCTCATAAGCTACTGTGGGGTATTTAACACTTCTGGAGACAATTCAGAATTGAAATAACCTCTCCTGAAATTATCAGGCATAGAATAATTTTATCTGCTCAAATAAACAGATTGTGATGCACTTCCTGATTAGCCAGAAGAGCCCAGCAGGACAAGATTAAGTAAACCAACAGATGTAAAAGTGAGATATAACACCTCATCTGAGTGAACTGTTGAAGTGCTAAACAAAATGGATGGGGACAAAGGCATTTGTAAAAGTGGCCCAGTGTTTGTGTGTATGCTTTTTCTTATTCAAAGAAGCTTTTATGATAACACAAGTCATAAATAAATTATGTTTTTCTTCCATAGAGTTCCAGTAGCTATCACTTGGTAGTTAGGTTTGCTATCTCAGATTTACTGGGATTTTCAAACTACAACATTAATGTATTACACAGGTTCAAATCACTTCACCTATTTACAACAATATAAATAAGCACAAAATAAAAAATAAAAATGATATAATCATATCATCGGTTTTCAACAATACAAAACTTTTCTGTTTGAGCTTTGAACAATGTGGCCCAGAAACTTTGGTCTGCCATCTGAAAGTTAACCTCTCATTCAAAACACATGAGACAAAGACTATTCCTGGTAATGAAGGAAATGGGTAAGGCTTCCTTTCAATGCTCAGCTAGCTTCTTTAAAAAAAAAAAAACCTAATTTTTGACACTTATTCAGGAAACCTTTTATTAGTACTAAAAACTCTGAATGGTCCTTCAGTAATTCTATTCATTGTTTTCCTCAAAGAACAAAGAAGGTTCAGGAATCATGTCTTGAACATATCCATATCCCTACAGCAGTGTATATACTTATACAGATGTACATATAAATATACACCACAGCCTAGCACCTTCACTTCATTTAACTGGGAATGTGAGAGAGGAATAAAGATTGTACCAGGTTTTTCAATGGGGTATATAGATCTGTTTTTGGTTTAGGAGGCTTGGGGACTGGTGGGGTTTGGGTTGTTTTAGTCCTGCACTCAGCACTGTAAAATTCCAACCTGTTTCTGTAGCACATTAAGCACTTTGTTATCTCAGATTTTCCAAGGAGGGAAAATGCAAAATGAAGCATTTGAGAGCTCCTGGAAGCATGTCTCCTTCTACGTATGTGGTATTCCTCACCACTATGACTACTATCAGAGATTCTTCACTCTCCCTAAAAGCTACAGCTGGTTATAGCCTCAGAACCAAGGTACTCTTCCTTACACTAAGAAATGGCCTTTTGCTGTTGTCAGGACAAGCAGCAATTTTATCGTATTTAATAAGTTAAAGATCAGTGAGTGACCTCTCTGAGGCAAGTTTTGTACCTGCACACATACACTATACACACAACCCGTGGCTCTAAACTTCACTGCGTAAGCTGAAGTCAAACAATAAGATACAGTTTAAAACACACCAAAACACACTAGGCAAACAGAAGTAATTTTTGCCCTGTTGTGAAGCAAAACAAAAAGATATGTACATTTAGTTAGAAGCAATTGTCTGTGAAATGTTTTACACCCACTCAGCGCTGCCACAGCCTCTACAATGCCGTAGGTGAGCTCTGACAGCACTGTGCTGCCACCCTCTGTCCTCAGCACTCCTATCAGCAATTAATATTGGGGTGATATTAACTTCTCCACACTGTGGGAATCTGTGAAGGTTAAAATCTACATCATACAAGCAGCTGATGAGTTATCAGAGCATGAGAGAGAGATTGTTTCACCTCCCAAGCATATTAAGCCTTGCTGAACATCCTGTGCTATCCATAACACTGTGGTTACAGGACCGCTTGGGAAGACTGTGGTAAAAAGTCTTGGCTTAGAGGAAGAGTGAAGTGAGCTCGTGTGTACCTGCAGCTGCAATAAACATGTCAGAAAAGTAACAAAACCCAAAGCTGACCCCACATTCACAGAGACCAGGCCAATTCTGCTCTGGTGACTTTGTTTAGGTCCTTTAGGTCACCAAGTCTGTTTTACTAGTCCACATTTACACTGTGATAGCCTTAGAAACAAATTAAGCATTGTTACATATGCATGTTTCCTGTATTTCAGGCTGTGTTTATTCAGTATGACTCATGTTTGAAACAACTGGAGAAATGTGCTTTCCTTTGCACGTCCCAAAATGTCCCAAAGGACTGCTGTTTTGCAAGCTTATCACTGCAAAGAGAGGCTCAGGATCTTCCCTACCACACTGACTGGCACTGACTGGCCCTGGGTATTGTGTATGAAATTGAGAACTAGGATTATTTTGTCCACACTCTCCTCTCCCAGATCAGACTTCCTGAAGCATTTCAACCAAACTTTTGTCACTTTGTGAGAGAGGGCGGAGCTTCTAATGTAGCTGGAGAAGTCAAAAACTATGCAGACCCTCAACCCTAAAGGCAGAGGAGCAACATCTTTGCAACCAGGATAAGCAAACGGCAAAGCAACTTCCACCTTCCTGGCTAGAGTGTGCCTGGCTCCAGTCCTTCAACTCAATGCCAAGTAACTCTTCCATGTTTAGGCAGGTTTCGCCAAGGAATCAAGAGCCACAGCAAGAAAGATAAGATTAATAAACTCTGATCAATAATTAGGTCAAATACTCACCTTTCTAGCCTAGCTATATAGGAGCAGGAAAAGGAGTCCTGTGGTTGGTGACATGGGAGATCTGAACGAAATATAAATATCACAATAGCATCCTTGGTCTGTTGATCTCAGTTTTCCATAAGAGCTGCCAATATTGCTTTTGAGGGATTCTGCCTGCTCTGAAAGGAGTGCATAAAGCAGATCGTTAAGCTGAAAACACGGATAAATGCCAATAAGACTTTCTCCTCTGCGTCCATTTCCTATGGGAAAGGAAAAATACAGACTATAATCTGTTAAAATGGGTTGGAGTCCAGAGAAAGCCAAGTATTTCTCAAGAGGCTTTCAAGCATTAACAATATTCTACTGTACAGCAGCAAGCTTATATGGAAAGGATTTCACATGGTGCTAGCAATGCACCAAAGCTTTGTGAAGCCTAGCTTTAGGCACACTTGAAATACCTAAGTGGAGCTTTGCAAACTATGGGGAATGGGGGCAACCTAGATCTTCAGGGTGAGACAAAGTCATTCCAGGGCATGTAGATATTTCCAGATGGCTTTGCAGCATCCTGCTTGCCCTTCAGTGTTTTGCTGTTTCTGCCCATTTTTAGATTGTCTTCCCTATGGCACTATTATGCCTTGCAATGTTTGGAAGTCATAAGTGCCCTTTTGCACTCATTAAGCTCTCAGCAGAAAGTTGCTGTAACTGTAAAATAAGTCATGGTGTCAAAGTGTCTGGCAAGAAAAGAGAGCAGAAAGTGTAGAAGGAATACAAGGAAAACACAAGGGCATGTGTCAGCCCCTCCTTCCCAGGGCAGGGGAGAATTCGTAAATTGGCCAGGGGTCACTACACAATTGCTAATGCCAACCTCTCGTTAGCAGGCTGCTGAGCTCTGCTTGGGTGGGGAGTGGAAGGGAAGAACAGAAAAGCAGAAATTTCCCTTTCCAGTTCCAGCTCCTAGTCATGCCAAGCAGGGTGAAAAAACCACTGTCATCTTACATTTAGGAAGGTCACTTTAGTGAAAAAACCAGTCATCTTACATTTAGGAAGGTCACTTTTGCTGGTGCTTGTGGCTTTATCACAAGCTGTAAGGGCCATACAGAGCATTAGACAGTTGTGTGCACACAAACACACCCACATGCACAGGTAAAGGTAAGATCAAAAGACATTCTGGCTATGCACAGACTTCTGAGACTAAAGGGACACTGTAGAAACTGTAATAGGTGTGACTCCACCTCAAGATCTTAAAATCACAGTCCTTAGAAAGCCTCATGTGATATGAGTAATGCATGTGTTCACATCCATCCCCACTAGTACATAAAATTTTCTGCAGAAGGGAATAACATTTTCACTTACATCAATGGCAGGCTTTTTCCTAGAGGAAAAAATACACCAGCTTGTATAAAAATAACCTCTATTCATTGACCCTGAGAAAGAAGAAAACACTGCTTTTCTCCTCCTGTTGCTCAACAGCAGCTTCAAAACAGCTCTTAGAAGGCAAGAACTTTCTGACATAGAACAGCTCTTTCAGTTTTTCTCCTTGCAAATATGTTGGTTTTTCAAATTAAACCACAAAGTACACCCCCAGCATGAAGACAGCATTTGACTTCATACTCCTGCCCCTCTGGCTCTCAATACAAGTGTTCCTGAGGCTCCACTGCTCTTACCAGCAATCTGCAGCCACTGCCTCAATACCATTTCTCTTACTACCCATTTTCATCCAGTTCAGCTTTCACCCTTTTCAGCACTGGAATCCCTCCTGAAATTCCAGATAGCATCTTCCTTAGCAAAGTATGCATTGCTATAGTTCACCTTATTTTATCTTATCTCAACTTTTTTGTTCAATTATATCCTTATTCACAAGTGAGCACAGACTTAGTCATGACAGTTGAGTACATTGCTCCCTGTGGGTCAGAAATCTGTTCTCAATCTCCTATCTTCCATGAACATATTTAAAAATATAAAAAAAATGCAAACATAAAGCCACACATCCATGCAAAATTATTTGAACTTTGAGCTCCTACAACATCTGTAGCAATGAGGCCTTCATCTTCACCATACGCTGTGTGAAAGACTATTGTCTCCACTGCTCTAAAGCACCTGCCTGAGTTTTATGGTATGCCTCTTACTTCCGATGAGGATGACAAAAAGGCACATGAGTAACAGATCCCTACAGGAGATATGGAAGCAACTCATAGATGCTGAAATAAAAAAAACATTGCTCTTTCTAACCAACTTTGAGACCTCTTTAATCACCATTATTTATAGAGCTAAGCACCCAAGTTACTCAAATATAGTAAGGTGAATGTCTCCCTCCTTCCCAATCCGCCATTCCATATTTTGTCAATGTTTGAAGGGAATGTCAGTGGCTGTAGCTTCTAAGCCTGGACTTTAATTTCTTCTAGCAGTCAGAGTTAGCTGGCAGGGAAGGCAGTAGCCTGACAGCCTTCTGTTAGTACTAAAGCACTGCCTAATGCACCTGCTATCAGAAGTAATTTTACAGAGAAGCCTAGAGATAATTTTTCAATTTGCTGTCTAGTGAATCAATTGCAGCTCAGTAATCAAGACAATGGCTGTAAAATGCAATGTGTGGAGTGTGTGAGTGACGGTTTCACGCTGCAAATCTGAATCAGAGCAGAGTAATAGTATTTTCCCTTAAGCCTATGGAAACCCCAGAAAGACCTCTGAATGTAAATGGGTAGAAGCAAATTACAACTGCTGATACTCTTACAGAATATTCTTGCTTCTGATGAAACTAGCAGTGGAATTGGTGTAGATAGGCTTCAGTAAAAGCAGTGTGCTGTGGAAAGGCATAGTTGAGATCATACCCTTCTTATAGAAGGGCTGTAAATGTAGGACTGTTGCAAACTGGAAAATACCTCCAATTCACAGACATGACTCGTTTTTCTCTTAAAAGATCTTTGATTCAAAGACAGCATCCTAAAGGCAGCTATGTCATTGTCATCTCAGTAAGTCTAATGTGAATAGTTTGGAACAAGGTTCTGGGTGGTTTTTGAAGGAGGAAAATGAGGAGAAGTATTACAGGGGAAAAAAAATCTAGGTACCTGATACTGTGACCATAAAATGTAACAAAAAAGGTGCAAAACTCTGGCAGGTAGAATGGGATTGCAGTTATAAGCAAAGTGAGTCCTTCCCGTTTCCTCTGGTTTCCAAGACATAGGGTTTCCTCTAAGACTGACAGACTTCTAAGAGATCATTTTTGAGGTCCCAAAGTTTGGCTCTACCAAAAGAAAGTTTCAATTTCATATAAAATTAGAAGGAAGGTTCTATACACTGCACTTCTAGAGACATAAAGTCTATCTCCTGTGGGCTACCATTCTTAATTCATTAATCATTTATATTTTCATGTTTACATTCAGAAGGTTTACAGCCAAAAAATGGTTGAGGTTGTCATAGCAATGTTTCCTTTATTCTGAGTTACATGAATAGGCTAGGAAATTACATGACTTTCTAAAGAAGAGAGATGAAAAATGATTAAAAAGGAATAGATAACCATTTTCCATACTAATCTCAGAGTACAGGTAACTGAAGAGTTCTACTAGCAGGTATAACTTCTCCCAGAGGCTAAGAATACACCACTACAGAAAAAAACAACAACAGCAACAACAAAAACCCCAAACAGACAACAAAAAAACCACCTATTTTTTTCTCGGTTTACATGGGCTAAACAACTCCTCATAGAAAAAGGAACAAAATTCCAACAGGATACATCATGTTCAAAAGCTTTGACCTAAAGGAATCTTAAACACTAAGCAGTTATAAAAATACCAAAAAAGGAACAGCAGCAGAAACAGGTTAGTTTGTTGCCTGCCTAAAATTTGGCATCAGTATATCTTGTATGGACCCTGTAAGAGATGATCTCTGTCTTAAACAAGTTATAGTCTACTTGGAGAAGACAGAAACATAGCAATATAACAGAAATCCCAACAGGGGGAAAAAAGTGTTAATTTGTTTCATTTGCCCACAGTAATTCAGGAAGGCTACAGCCAAGAGAAAAATTCTCTGATCAGTGCTTTACCCACAAGCCTATCCTTCCTTCCAGCCCCTAAAGGAGGTTAAATTATCTAAAGAGGGCTTAAATATTTTTCTTTTCTGCTGCTGAAATGAAGCCAAAGAACCATCTGCAATTTCATGTGGAATAGTGTCAAAATTAGCAAACCAAGATAGATCTAGGTAGCAGTACAGTTATACATGACTTCTTTTGCCCATGAACATTTGGGAAAAAAGAAAAAGAAAGAAAGGAGATGTTTCACCACTTTGGACAGATGCACCATTTTTAGAGGCAAAAATTTAAATTCATTGTCAGAATAAGCATACTTGAACTTTAACCTGGTGATTTATCTGTCTGGGAAAACAACTTTTGCATAGTGAGCACTGCCTACTTTGTTATCGAATACTTAATAGAATTGGCACTGCAGGCTGTTAAAGTCCAGTTCACGATCACACAAGATCAAGAAAAATAGCTTGGAGACACTTCTAGTTTTATTAGTACATTGATTTGTAGAACAATTTTTGAAATCAGATCTCTGTTCTATGAGGCAAATTAAGAATACTCAATCTAAACCCACCTATTGGATTGCTGGAGCTACCTTTGTAGTGGATATTCCCCTCAGGTATATAAACCTGAAGAAAAAAGCTGTACGTCCAATTTGAACATTTTTTTAGGTTTATTAGCCATTTATAAACAAGCCTGTGGGACAGATAGCCATCTGTTTGTGTAAGTCACATGCCCAAATATATGTCTCTGGCAAGTTATCTATGGCAAAAGATTTTTGCAAATTAAGAAAGGCATTTCTAGGCCCACAAAGGTTGTTCCCTGCATCTCCTAAGACCTTCATTTTTTCAATCATCACCTGCTCCATGAGAAATGCCACTTCAGGGACCTGTATGAGAAAATAGGCATGACAGATTCAAGCTGGAAATAATAAGTAGCACCTAAATACTCACAACCAGAAAAAAAGCCAGCAAGGCTATGTATGACAGCAATTTAGACAAGACATTGCCATGGTTTAACCACAGCCAGCAATTCAGCCCCACACAGTCGCTTGATCACTCACTCCCAGTGGGATGGGGAAGAGAATCAGAAGAGCAAAAGTGAAAACACTGATGGGTTGAGATAAAGGCAGTTTAATAGGTAAAGCAAAAGCCACACACAAGCAAAGCAAGACAAGGAATTCATTCACCACTTCCAATAGACAGAGAGGGTTCACCCATCCCCAGGAAAGCAGAGCTCCATCACATGTAATGCTGCCTTGGGAAAACAAACATCATCACTTCAAACATCCCCTTCTTCCTCCAGCTTTATATGCTGAGTATGATTCCATATGGTATGGAATATCCTTCAAGTTGTTCAGGGTCAGCTGTACCAGCTGTGTTACATCCAACTCCTTGTGCACCTCCAACCTACTCACTGACCCAGCTGTGTGAGAAGCAGAAAAGGCCTCGACTGTGCATGCACTGCTCAGCAGTGACTAAAACATCCCTGAATTATCAACACTGTTTCCAGCACAAATCCAAAATGCAGCACCATACCAGCTACTACGGAGAAAACTAATTCTATCCCACCCAAACCCAGTACAGACATCATGAGTCAGTTTTGGTTTTCTAGTATTTCAGTATTTTCTCTCCAAGGCAGCCTAACCTGCATTTACTCACATGTAGTACTAAAAGCTTGAGGTCAGAGTTTGTCTCTGCAGTGGATATACACCTTAGTCTCTCACACCACAGGGGATGTCTCCCTGCTTCTTCCCTCTCATTTTCTTACTTTATATGGACTGAGACATGTAGTTTGCTTCTATTGTCTAGCATTTCTGACATGTCTGACAAAATAAAAAAAAACAACCCCATGTAGCAAAAAAAAAAAAAAAAATAATGGGAGAGGGGTGAAGAAGAAGGAGGAGAAGAAATAGAGTCGTTTACTTTATTTATATAAATCCCTAAATCCAGAAGACAGTGCAGTCATCTGGTATGAGATTTCAGTGTTTAGGAAATTCTTCTGACAGGTTTCCTATACCAGTGAGTAAAATTTTGACCATTGCTCAGTGCACTGCAATGAGCCCAATTTGCTTTTGCCATGATGCAAGAGAAACAAGCAAGCCTTCTTTACAAGAGAGTGTGCAACTGTGAGTTATATGTGGAATTAGGTACCTATTCATCTTAATTAGGAACCTATTTATTTCTGGCATTTCTTGATGCCTTGCTTCTTTGACTCCACTGGTGCCCAACAATCCCTTTCTTAAGCGTTTCACCACCATGCATCATCTAAAAGGCCCAGGAAGCTAGCTCCAAGCTGAATATTCCCTTCTTTTATTTTCCAGAAGGTTATTAATGCAATGGCAGCTCCCGAACTTTTCAGCAAATTTATTTCAGTTGGATTATTTCAGACAAATCCCACCAGACTTATTAGCATACCCAGAGCAATCTGACAGTTTACCAAGAGGGTTTTGTGGGATTTTTTTTCACTTCTGGAGACTAATTAAAACCAGGCAAGTTAAAAAATTAAGCCAGAACACTACATATAGAAGGTACTGTTAGAAATGCATCCATGTGAAGCACAGTGGCTGACCTGTGCAGTATCCATGCAATACTTCTAGACTTTTAGTTTGCTTACATTTTACCCTGAGGGAGCTATTAACATTTTATTGGACCATGTGTTTCACTGTGTGAAGTTCTAACAAAAAAAATCAAAATAAAATGTTTTCCACTCTAGCAGGTCAGGAAGTATCACTGTTTCTTCACTCTGTTTTTTACACAGCAACATATCTAGAGAAGCCCTTCCTTTTAGACTTAATATCTCTGGCCAGACTCATTTCTAACTGGGCCTTGGCTTCCTGTACAATTTCCCCGTACTCCTCTGATGATTAAAACTGAAAGATTCAGTCTTAGTGCAAAAGAAATGATAATAAACAATGTCTCAGTAAATAGACATGTTCTAGCCAAATGGATCTCTAAAGAGAAAGATAAGAAAGGCACAAATTCTAAGAACTATTTTCATCTTTTTCTGGTTTGTTTTTTTTTAAGAGAGATAGGAATGAAAGATTAAAATCATTCAGCGCTACCCTCCTCACCCCCAGAACAATCCTTAAGAAGGCAAGAGCACAACACAAAGCACAACACTGAATTAGTTGGACAAGTTCCTAGACAGCAGCACCCACAAAACCTCCTTCAGTAGGTTTCAAAGTTAGAGTGATTATTTAGAAAACAAAGCAGAAAATAGCATAGATGAAAAATCACAGCAACACACTGCCAGAGCTTTGTACATGGAATGCTCAAGTTGAGTACATAGAAGGAGCAAAGAAGGGAAAACTTCTCCCTGGGTACCCATATTATTCTGAGTATGAGCACTGTTTACCTTGGTGTATTTGAAGCCTGGAAAGGCAGCAACCATTAACCAGCATTTTATTATAGATTAAAGTCTGAAAACTTCTGCCAGTGTCACACCAAAAGTGGGATTTGCCATAACAAATGGCATTCACAGTGTACTTGCATGTACAAATAACTCATGGGTCTATCTGTAGGCCTCCTGTATCCAGCTTTCTGTCCTAAATCAGGTCACATAATACTGAACTTTTACACTAATCAATATAATCATGGCCTAAATATCCAGTCATTTCAGCCTCATTCTTCATCTTACCCCTCAGAGCAATTTGTCAGAGCTAGATACACAAATACAAATACATTATAAATTCTTGTTTCTCACCTTCCACACAAGTGCTATAATCACCAGTGTAGGAGGATGGCTGTAAGTAGACTCAGTGCATTATTCCTAGTCAATCAACTCAATGTAAAATAAATGAAAATCAAGATGAAATGACACAGAAGAAGAACACAAAAGACTGTGGCTCTACATTGACTGTAAGCTACAGTTACAGTCTGTTGAGGGAAAGTATTCATTCTCTTCATCTCCTCCATTAATTGTTTAATTTCAATACAGAAAAGTCCTCAAAGCAAGGACCAGAGCTTAGAGCATCACCTTGCAAGTGAGTGACCTCAACACTACACACATTAGGAATCAGCTGAAAGAGTTTGTTATTTCAATCAGCTTCAGCTTATCTAATGTTTTCTAGAAGAGTGCTCTGATCAGAGATGATGGCTACTTCTACACAGAAAGCTAAATAATGCCAGAGCCTATTCTCTATGATAGCAGCTGTTTCAGAC
>NW_008668981.1:97687-121069 GCF_000695815.1 Acanthisitta chloris
CCCTCCAGAATTGCCCTACTCAAACTCCACACTGGGAAGAGTCTTTGTCCTGTGATGGAAGAGCACTTTTTGCCCCCTCCCCAAGGAGCCAGACACCATTCCATTTGCTGCTGTGACAGCAACAAAAGATAGCTGAGTCTTCACATGCATTCTCCTCCCCCACACACATACAAAC
The DNA here is from genome assembly GCF_000695815.1 of Acanthisitta chloris. NCBI lineage: Eukaryota > Metazoa > Chordata > Aves > Passeriformes > Acanthisittidae > Acanthisitta > Acanthisitta chloris. The sequence continues at coordinate 97,863 of NW_008668981.1, forward strand.
ACCCTCTCACAGGTGCTTTGTTGCTTTGTAGCTGTGAATTATTCAGAAACTCCACACTGGGAAGAGTCTTTGTCCTGTGATGGAAGAGCACTTTTTGCCCCCTCCCCAAGGAGCCAGACACCATTCCATTTGCTGCTGTGACAGCAACAAAAGATAGCTGAGTCTTCACATGCATTCTCCTCCCCCACACACATACAAACACCCTCTCACAGGTGCTTTGTTGCTTTGTAGCTGTGAATTATTCAGGCCAGAGATGGTAAACCTGTACATTTCTAGCTGCACCTGCTATATTATAGCCCTTTAGCCACAGACTGTTGAACAAATCTCAGACTAAGTGTACCAAGATGCACCTACACTTCTCTGAGAAGTTCAGGAGGAAAACAGGTCTCATTGAAGCTCGTGACTCAACAGGAGGGACTGTGACCAGATTATACTGTAATCTATAATCTATTGTAATAGATGATAGAGTTGTTATTTAGATACCTCAGTGGCAATAACTGAATACTGTATGTAATCATAATTATCAATATTATTATCCTCATAATCACTCCATGCACCTGGCTGAGAACCTGCTCTCGACTACTCTGCTACAGCTGGCATAGGCACAATTTGTGACTCCAGTTCACTCATTTCTCTGCCATTCAGACACACAGCAATACAGAGCAGCACAGCAGACACACACTTCTGAGATGCTGGAAGACTTAATTTTAGAAAGATGGTGACATTGCAAAGGTTCTTTATTAACTCGTTTTTGGTATTCATGTCTCTCTTTGGAGTGATTAGGAGCAATGCACCTGGTTTGTCTGTTATCATCAACATAATTACTTAGCTTTGCCCTGCAGCACATGAAGTCTTTTTTTTTCCCCTAGAAGTTAGCTGTTCTGAGTCTACTGATACAAGAAGAAGATTAAAGGAAAACATTACATATACATGTGCTTGTTGGGAAACAAGAGAAGAAGGCAGAGCAGGCTCTGAAAATAGGATTCCCTCACCCCCGTAACTAAATATTTAAAAACCCTCCCTATGTGAAGGCTCATCAGAGAGGATTCAGGAGTAGTGTCTCAGGTGGCTCACTCTCAACCCACATGTTGTTGCTATTTTGCATCACTTCTTACAACTGGGCTTCAACATTAAAAGACAAATGTTGCATAACAGGTCTCAGAGAGAAGATTTCTGTGGTGGAATTCACCCTTAAGCCAAGAATCTAGCATGCACCTTTTCAACCACAATGATCTCCCGTCTCTTCCACACTCCCCTGCCCACACAGAAACAGCTGGTGGAGGCTCACAGGAACAAACCACTACATCATAGAGAGCACAGACCTTGCAGCAGTGTAGGTATGTGCTTGTAGTCATCAACAATTCTTATCAACACCAGTGAGGACACATTTGGGCTTTCTACAGTGATGCTATTTAGCTTTGATTTTGTGGGGGAAAAAAAAGACAAGGAAAAAAACTACTATAAAATGTCCAGTTTATCTTTAAAACTTCTACCTCAGAGGGTCATTTGCAACTGTCTCAGGTCATTCACACCCCCTGATTAGCTATCATAAATCCACACCACCAATGTTTTAGAAGGAAGAAGGGTTTGATTTTGATGAAGATGCAAACAACTAAAAAAAAATAATTAAGTCAAGGGACAGACAAAGTGGTTGGATGTTACCTTAGCCCTTAACCAAAAAGAAGGGAGAGCCTCTTCATAAAACAAAGCAGTCAATCTCCATGTTTTCATAACCTGTTTCAGCACCTCTGAAGTACACTCTCTCTGCAAAGTGCCATCTCATTGCAGTCTCTTCCCTATCGATCTGTCTGCCTCATCTCTGGAAAGGTCAAGTAGGATGAGGGCCCTTTCCAGTGCTCTTTCAAATCACTTCATTCCCTTCCAGAAAGGGCGAAAGCTCTCAGGTGACATGCTAATTAATTCAGTCTTTTCAGCTGTGCAGAACTGTGACATTTATAATTTATTCTGAAAGGAAAATAAATCTAATTTAATCCTGTTGAAGACATCACCACATTCCCCACCAAATCTTGCCTTACACTGTTTCATTCAGACAACACTTCAAATGCATCAGGTTTATACTCTGTACGTATTTGTATTCTATGCTTGCTTCTTTTTAAAGGTGGCTTCAGTGCTACCACATACAAATAACATGCATTTATGAACAAAAATAAATTGCAGCATTTCACTGCAGTGGCTACAAACTCTTAAGCAGAACTATTGCAAACTATTACTTTCAGACTACTACTGTAGTAATTTCCAAGAAACCAGGGGTTTTATTTCTGCTGCTCAAAACCACTGTAGTTATACATTTCAGTCAGCCATTGTATAAGCTTAGGGGTTTTATATTAAAAAAGGTTTGTGTGTGTTCAGATAGAGAACTTAGATTTTCCTTCAGGAAACATGAAGGTGATCCTTGCAAACAGGAGATGTATATAAGAACATGAGCACTGCAGAGCAGTTAAATGGAGTGACTTTCAATGCAGTAAATATTTAGAATGATTTCTGATAGATGCCTAGACCTCAGACTAAATGGAAAGTAGCCAAAAGCAGACAATTTTTTTGTTGTATTCAAAAGTGCCTTTGCTTCCCTCAGATGCAGAAACACTTCACAGGGCTCACTATCTCATTGTCAGGACAGGACCCTTGTAATGGTTCTAAACAGACAAGGCTGAGCCAACTATTAAAACCAGTCTAGTTCAGATGCAGTCTGTCCTTCAGATAAAGGGATTCCTGTAAACAGTCTGCCTTCTGTCAAAACCATCAACCAGAGCAATTTGTCAGCTGAAGGAACCTTACCCTTGAGCCAAGGCAGAACATAACCATTTACCATGCAACTCCTCATGGTAGAAGGCCATGACAGCTGTATGGATGCTGGTGCAGACAGGTCTTAAGTCTAAGCCTCCTTGGTAATAAATGCCTCTCACTTTTTCATTGGCTTAAGATGTCCTAGATCCTTTGGAGAAATAACAACTCTTTAATACTAATGGAATTTAAGAATCAGAGTGATTTACTGTAGCTTTTCATCAAACTGCTCTGATTATATTTCTAGAGACACGATGTCCTTTCCAGTCTTATGTTCCAAAGTCATCAACTCTTGTCCTTTGCTGTCCCCACAGCCATATCAAATAATTTATTTTAACAGCAGATCAAGCATCAGCCAAGGCCCTATTACTTCTGCTGGAAACTTATTTCAGAATTCAAATGCTGTGGTGGTAACTTTCTTCATTGTTTACTAATCTTATACCCTGATGTTCTGAGCCTAACATCACACCCTGTACCTTAAATAGGCTTTCTTCTATTGTGATATTTAGCACCCTGATGTACTTAAAACTGTTAAACATTTCAGTTTTTGGTCTAATGTTCCTAAACTAAGTCAAGTCCTTTCAAGAAAATAAGCTCTTTATTCTCCTGATGCCTGATTAATTTATCTGGGTTTGAACTCATCTTTTCTGATAATGGCAACTGGAAGTGCCTGTCAGTCATCTTAGAATGGCATCTGCCTTTCCCATTACTGTATCAGCTAGTGGCCTAGTTGGGTGGCAATCAGCTAATACATCTCATTTGATAAATTTCTTCCCTTAAAAAATCTTATTGTCCCCGGGTTTTCACATAGCAGTGCACAAAACTGTTTAACTGCTATAACTACAGTCTTACTTGTTTCTGATTATACACTAATCTTCCTAAACATAGGCAGTATTTCCCAAATTTTCTCAGAATTCTACAACTGGAACAAGAGAAAATGTTTAAAGAGTCCCAAAAATCCATGCTTGCAAAAATACACTGATAACATCTGTTCATCCATAAATTTTGCCTTGTAAAAGCATCATTCAAAGAACCATAGAATAATTTAATTTGAAAGAGATCTTTGGATATCATTTGATCCTACCTCTTCCTCAAAGCAGGGTCAACTTGGACATTAGATCTGGTGGGTCAGACTCATCTCCAGCAGAGCTCTGACTTTCTTCAAGGGTGGAATTTTCTCTCCAAACAACTTAATCCAGTGTTTGACACTGGTTACTATGAAAAAAAACCCAACTCTTAACATCTAATTAAAATTTCCCTTGTTGCAGCTTGTGTCCTTCACCTCCCATCCTACCACTGTACACCTCTGTGAATGATCTGGCTTTCACCAGCTCCACATTTTTTACTAATTTGTGTTTTCTCATGTAAGGATTTACTCCCTAGCCTTTTATCAAGTGCTATGGAGGACTAATAAAAGAACAAAACATGTCAGTCTGACACAATCTACTGTTAGCTAACACATACATCACATTTCATCTTGTTTTCAATTTCTGTGCAAGTTCCCATGTAATCCTACATCAAAGTTGGTTATAAAGGTTTCTGTATTTTGACAAACAGCCTTGTAGCAATATGCATCACATTTCTTTGATTAGTAGCACATGTACTATTTTTCTATTCTTTTAGGATAATATTTCAGCTTTTAAAATCAGATTAACTTCTGTTTCCAAACATTCTCACAGAAAATTTTTCTTTCAGCCTCATTTAACTGTGTTCTAACTGCATTACTGTACTTAACTAAAAACTAAAGCAAACTGTTCCCTTTATTCTGGTGCCATGCTAACACCACCTCTAATTGCTAGCCTGTTTCTACTGCCCAGTACCAGTATATCATCCTTCCTTCTCTTTACTGTTCCTTCAAAGCATGCCAACTACAGCAATTTTTGTCCAACTGTCAGTCCACTTAATAGGCCACATTAGTTATTTATATTTTAGGTTTAATTCCTTTTACCTAGTTCAGCTCTGCCCCTTCTTTTTACTCATCAGGTCCAGCAATTATTGCCAAAGATAAAATACCTCCAGACGCCTCAGCTGCAAAGCCTCCATCTTCACATCAATGCCCAGCTCTCCAATTGCTGCAAATTACCACCAAACTCATAAACTAGTGTGCCTTCTAGAAAAGACAATTACCTCTTCTGCAAGAACAAGTTTCATCTGAAGATCCTTACTTACTGCTTTCTATTCCTCACTCACCTCAGTAACCACCAGCTATTTGGCTTTCTAAAGATTTTCCCTTAGCTGGCTCTGCCCCATTTACCCTCAGCATCTAGCTCTACCAGCAAAAGTGGGGAGTCCCATCATGTCAGCTGCAAGGTTATTAGTTTATTCATATTGCATATCTCCCTAAAGGGAACTAAATTATTATCAAAGCCACCATCATACAACAAACAAGCAAACTCTCTTTACCCAGAGAAACCAGGATGGCTCCTTCCTCACCCAGGACAAGCCTTGGGCAGGCTCCTGGGCTCTCTGTAGCTTGCTCACTGCACCCACCTGCCCTGGGAAGCAGAAGGAGGCAAGGACTGGCCAGGCAAGCCCAATCCACTCAGAGGCCATGAAGCTGGCAGGGCTTCTGGGAGAAGATGGAAAACAGCTGCTGCATCTCTGCAGAGGAGATGGTGAGGAGCTTCTGGTGAGACAGGGCTAGAGGTGACTACAGCAGTGTGAGACACAACCATGTGTGATGGACAGTGCTGCTATGTGTGGCCGGACCCTGCAGGAGGATGTGGGGGAGATGTGTCAGCTACAGGTCGATGTGACAGAGAACTGGGAACAGGAAGGGAGTAATGAGGACATTTTGGGAAGTACAATCTTGCAAAGCCAATACCAGGTACGTTGTTATTGTTATCAATATTTCCATAAAAGGCCAAGATCACCTAGGTAGTGATACCAGCAATACCAAATTTGAGTACAGATATAGCAAAACAAGGACAAATATGGGAAAAGTAATTAGGGGCAGGCTGCTTTTTCAGGAGGACACTGGGGTGGAGAAGGGAGGATGCAAGGACAGCAGAGCAGGGGAGAAGAGAAAATGAGAATACAGTTTGTTGATCACGTTCCTGCTGCTATCTGGGGGTACCTGTCAGGCATACCTGCACTTGATCACCACAGCTGGAGCACTACAATAAACAAAACACCCTGTGCTGATTATACCATAATGGTCAGGTCTGCTCTCACAGTCAGGAATGTTGAGGCAGGTGCTGGGTGGGTGCTTTCCCCACCTGTGCAGAGAGTACCTGGATGGTAGGACCAAGTGCCCTGGTTTCACCACTTCGGTGCTTGATCCAGGCCTGCAGGCATCAACAGTACCCACCACTTCATAATACTATTACAGTAATTCTTATAATTCTTGTTGGCATATCTCTGCACAGTTACACCCGTCAGTGTTCCTAGGATTCACAGCAACACTAATGTTTCCAAAAGCTGTTGGACATGGTGGGCAAGCACTGCAGAGCCTTGTGTTGCCTACAGCACATGTGCAGTAGGGACACTGGCTCCAAGGGGTGTCAGACTAGGACATGAACATGCTGCAGAGCTGCATGCCCAAGAAATGTCGTCATTTATCCCATCACGCAATCAGAGCTGCTGTTTCAGAGAGCTGCCAGTTCCCAGGGAGGCCTGGACTACGTGTAGAGTCTTCAGACTTCATGTGGACACAGTTTCTAGAAATGTCAAAGAAAGCAAATACAGGGTGACTTTCTATCAGCTTCCTGGCCCCTGAAAGCATGAGATTATGCAAATGAAATTGATACATTTTGGTTCTCTTGCTTTCTGAACTCCCTTGCTCAGTAGCTCCATGACAAAGGCTATTTATGTTGCCAAGGGCATTAAATCAAGTGCCACCCTCAATACAAAAGGTAGCACCATTACTTATGTTACAGGACTTCTCTGTTGCCTTTATGCTCCAACATTCTACGATAGTCTTCCTAGCTCTTACTTCTAACTGTTTACTCAGATTTACATGTTTTCTCTCCAGACCACTGGCACAGTTTTGAGAGCTCCTACTAGTTTTCCCTCCTAATCTTGTGAGTGACATTTAAGGACTCTTTTTTTTCCTCCTCTCCTCCCTTCTTTTCCTTGGTCAAGCACTGAAGGAAAAGGACAAAACTCACCTCTTTCTGAAACGAGCTGGTAATCTTTTATTCCCTATCTCTCTTCCTTCTGATGAACCTGAACATAAAAGAAGTAAAGGAGCATTTTGCTTGATTTCTGTGGAGTCTTAATTGAAAGAAGAGTAACTGAGCTCTCCTTCTGGCAGGAATTTTTCCCCATTCAAAAGCCAGAACACATGGCCAAAACCTTACCCTTAGATCTAAGTGAAGCTGAAGTTCTAGGACACACATGCTGGGCTTATGGCATATGCAGTATCTGGAGGCAAGTTAGAAATTAAATCTTTATGGTATCTCAGATATTTCCTAACTCAAACTTTGTAGTACAGAACTAGTCAAAACCACATCAGTTTTAATCATTAAGAAGTGTAATACAGTATGTAAGATATTTCTGTTTCATTGATACGTTGTTTCAGTGCACTCTGAAGTATACCAGGAATTTAGGAAACAGGCAAACTAAAGTTAATCTCAGTATTTGCTTTGGTTACACTCTTTACTAATGCAATCTGGGGGAAATTGTTTGCATTATCCTTTTTTCGAGATACAATCTGAATGCATTAAAATAAAAACTTTAATTTACTAGCATAGTTTTACAGAAGATAATTTTTATGGCTATTAACTCTGAATGTGCTCACCATTACCGAAATCATATAATAAATACTAAGAGCTTTTAAAGGACACTAAGTCAAAAACCTCAGAACATATTCATCAACAGAATCACTAACCTTGTCACCTGGTTAATACTGACTTTCTATGTGAAAATTGACACCTAATTTTAAACACTAAAAAGAAGTGACTTGCTCAAAGTCCCACAGTGGATAATAGCATAGCCCAAACATGATTCCATGATTCCCAGATGCTGAGTAAGAAGCCTGAGCACTTCTGCCCGTCTGAGGATTGTGAAGTCTTCCCATGAACAGGAAGGGGAGAAAATATATGTAAACAAGATGAAGTCTATTTCCCTAGTGAACAGAAACACTCCCAGATTCCCTGAAATGCCTTACAACAAATTCTCAAACCGTATAGACAATTTGTTGAAACTGGATTGAGAGTGGTTACAATTTCTGACCTAGATCTCAACAGGGAAGCAGTTTTTTATTATGTGAACTTTAGGATTGCTCTGTTAAGCATTCTTTGACAAAAGATAAGATGGCAAAATCTAAGCACTCATGTTTCATCTATGCACCATCTGCACAAGTAACAATATCCATTTCTCAGAAGAGATTAAGACATCGCTTTTGTCTGACTGCAAAAACAATTTGGCAGTTCACTCAGTGATTAAACTATAGCAATTTGATGCAATTCATGCCGATCACTGCTGTATTATACTTTATTATATTTGTTGATACTTTAAGTACTGCAAATTGGGCAAAAGAATAAAAACTATAATATGCAGAAAGAAAATTATTATTTGGATCATCATTTATGTTTCTCAGTTTGGGTGAAGTGTTTATGGAACACTTACAATCTAGGGCTAGATCTGTTTCTGCAAATCTGTGCTATTCCACTGGCTTCAAGATTTGTGGTCCTTGCGGACCAGACTTCTTCATTTTGCTGTGGTCTGCAGGGATAGGAAAATAAAAAGGGATTGTCATGTTAGATCTTTGTGAGTATGGAGATTTTTAGCTGGTAAACATGCTGTATTAGAGGAGTAAGAACCAATACGTGTAAAATGCGATGCAGGTCCTTTAGGAGTACAGGAAGGACTTTTAAGTCATGGAAACTAATACTTTGCTTTTTACGCAGTCAAAAAAAAATTCTGACATTCAAACCTCAGTAAAGTTGATTGACTAGATTAATTTGAAAAAAAATTACAAAACTATCCAGCCATGCTTAGAAAATGTTCATGCCACAACAATTCAATCATAGAACTCATCAGAATTTAATCATCTCTACTCACTCCCCGTGTGCCTTTCTTATTCTTTTATGCAATTATTTACACATTTCTGTATTTATTTGCAGGATGTCTGAAGAAGTGCATTAATTACTCTCCTACTATTTTATATGCATTATCTACAAAATCATTAAATATTTAGAAATATGAAATTGTCTGAGGTTTTTCATAGGATTTTTGTTGGCTTGGGGGGGTTGTTTGGTTTGGTTTTTTAATTATTCCAGACATCTTGTGTTGCATCTAGATTTTTCAAGATATTTTGGTGCCTAGAATGATTACAGTAGTGTAGAGGTATATTTTCTTAAAGTTACTTTTCTTACTTTATTCTACACAGCCTGACACATGCTCTGCACATGAGAGCTTTAATGCCTTTCACTTCTGTACAAGGATTCACCATGTATCTCAATGATAAAGTCCACTACACTAGTATGGGAAGAGCTGTCTTACTTCACCATCTGTCTTACTTTCTTTTGGAGATGAAACAAGGAGATAGTCCAGTTCAGAAAATGTAGATGGTCAATTCACACTCCCAAACCTGTCGAGTTCTGTGTCAAGGCTGTAAAGCTTCTGAAAAGTTCCCACTTGAAGCTTAAACAGTGAGATTGTGTCATAAGTGTTTATAGACTGGAAACTGAACAAATTGACCAAATGGAGAGCTAAAGATATGATTGTGAGAGTTTACTATCTATCTTGATTGTCAATGGACTTTACAACCAGGAGAGGTTAAATACGTTTATAGAAACACTCCTCCTTCCTCCTGCTGGAGCAGGAACTCGGTAATCAGGACAGAATGACAGTCATTATTGAATGTTTTCTTGCTTGTCTGAGATTTAAAGGTCTCTGAAGACAGGGAAGGATCATTCATGTAAACTGGGATTAATATTAGGTTTCAACTGCAGATGGCAGCAAACCCCCAAATATATCTGCAGTCTCACCCCGGTATTCTTTGCTCTGTATACAAAGATGAAAAAAACATGTTTTAGAATATTAGAAAGAAACAAAACTATTTAAAAAGACCAACACATTTGCTAAATTATAATGTGACATAGCAGACAGAAACATGCAGGATTTTTTGGAAACATCCAAATGTCAGTGGATGATGAGAGGTGACAGCTCTCCCAGTGAAGGTGCCAATCACTTGCAAAAAGAGTCACAGAAAAAAAGACACGGGCTATAGATTCTCCCTGCTTTCAGTCAGGCCCTCTAGCAGTCCCTGCAGCTCCGCAGTTAGCAGCAGGAGGAAGGAAGTCTGGTAGAACAGGGCACTTATATGCCCTTGCCTCATAATCTCGTTCAAAACAATCAGGGGACATTTACAGAGGACACTATTACTGAGAAAAAATACCAGCCAAAATGGAGCCAGCAATATTTCCAGCCAGAAGACTGGCCTCAACACCCATATACACTGGGAGCAGGATAGTGGGAGACAACTCACATTTGGCTTCACAGAGGAAACAGTGCAACAGACCACACACACCACAACAAGCGATGGGCTTGCGTGGAAATTGCTGAGCTGGGGGAGAGCTACAAGTGCCACTGTAAGGACTCTTGAAGAGAGCAGGAGGATGATCTGAACGTGTCTGAACCCAGCAGCTTAGAGGGTACGTTAGTGAAAAGGTGATCTTGAAGAACAAGGAAAAGTTTCACCCCAGGACACAGCCTAAACGGTGCTTTTCTAGACTGTATTTTCAGGATGCCTGAAATTGTTTCATAGCCTTAGGCCATGAGGACATGCTTGTCTCATCAGTTCAACATCTGGCTCTTTGTTTCTGTACTTTCCTGAGACAACTTACAGTAGTAGAGATACAACATTCAGTCCATCACTGAAACAAAGAGCAGTGAGACAGTGTAGCTGTAAACACTGATCAGATCAGATCTCATATTTAAACCCACAAGAGGGGAATTTAAGACTCATTTTTATTATCCTCCTGCACAGGGGGAGCCCTGGGTTCATGCATCACTGACAGGCAAGCCAACAACTTCTATTTGTCCATGCCATTGAATGTAGTTTTTTCATATTCAGACAGGCCTTTATAGACTTAAGAGGTATATCCAATCTCTTCTAAACCATTAGGTACTAGTTACAGGTAATTATTAGCAAAGCTAATTGCTGTAGCTTATCTGATAACATTTTTTTTGTTGTCTTTTCCATTACCCTTTACCTCAGCTCCTACTGTTGCCTCTTATGTATACATCTATCCCTTTCCCTAATACAGTGGGTATTTCTATTTAAAATTCCTTTAGCTTTTCTTTTCTTTCTTAATGGCCAGGAGATCACAAAAGCTGTATTTTAACGTGCTTTACCCATGGTGCAGAGATTTATCAAAATGCAAGTTGTGCATTGAAAATCCAGTTTGATTTCAGAAATCATATAACTCAGAGCTTTAAGCCCATCAGCGGAAGAACAGGCCTACGGGCTGATTCTTAGCACTTAGGCATGGTTTCTTTGTAGGCTCCTCAGCACCAAATACATCCTGTTATGTATAAAAAGATAACAGGTGGAAAAAAATATCAATCCCAAAATTGCTACTGAAGTTAGTGCAGTGAGGATTTCATACTAAATCTGCAACCCAGCGACCCTCTGACAATTGGTGTAACAGCTTATGTTTTTTTCTTCCCAAATGAAAGGAAAGCATGCTGGTAGAAACTCAGCAGGACTTTGGAGTTGCTGCTTCCCAAATAAGCTTTCTGCTTTTAATCCACTTTTCCATGGTATCTTGCCTCAGTGTGACTCCCAAGGATAGAGCCCAGCAGGAACTGAGACATGAGAGCTCTGTCTGACCATGCCAGTGCTTTCTGAGGATCATGAACACCAATGTCTCTGCACTGAACTTGCACTATCTTGCTTTACATCCTATAGAATTCTGTAAGTTACACACGTGAGCTTATTCAGTAAACACCAAGGCTCTTGGAAGGAAGGAAAAGCACAACATTTTACTTTTGTCAAACCTTCCCACTGAACACTGACAATCTTCAGATATGTACGCTTCCCTCAGTTTATCATGGCCACACATTTTTTGAATCTCTTTCCTTCTCCTCCCTGATATGTGTTTGAGCAGCAATGACCTTTTTCATGTCTCTAAACACTGCCTTCCAAGTGCTAGGTGCCAGCACATGAAACGATGTGGCTTTTTGGGTGCAGGACTCTTCCAGAGGCTATTCATTAGGTTCATGTGCTTTGCATTTTGAAAAGTATTTCTAAAATGTATTCTGCTTAGAATACCTTTCCCTAAACTGAATAAGGTGAGCACATGCAATGCAAACACACATCACAACATTCCCCGGGAAAACTAACCAAAACTAGAATAAAACCTGTATTAAAAGTGAGCAGAGCTGATGCAAGGTTTTTTGCTGCCCTAGGCAGATAGAAATTGCTGTCCTCTTTCCTTATCAGTACTCTCTTTCAAAATTTTCCACCCTGCCCTGTGCAGCTGTTACCTCTTTGGGCTCTGACAGATGCCCTCTGGCAAATCTTGAAGGGAGATCTAAATCCTCCGATATCTGCACTGTCCCTGTGCTCCAGCAGCAACAGTGAGAGAAGAAAATGTGTGTCTACATTTCTACTGCCATGACCAACAGTGTAAGCTACTAGCACGAACCCAAGCAGTGGGCACCCTAACTGGATTTAACAATAGAGGAAAAAATTATGCCTCAAAAATTGTAATAAACCTGAAACACTCAAAAACTACAGCCTTGCTCTTATTGGGTCAGTCCTCTGTCCCTTTAGGTCTTTGACCCTCAGTCACCTCATTTACAGCACACATCCCTGACATGGCAGGTGAGAAATGCCAACCTTAGAACTGATGAAAGGAAAGGTATCATAACACACATAGGACAAATACAGATCTATGTCATTTTTGTCACACATAACAGATTTTGAATATACAAAACAGGTTCCCACGTGCATATGTGCAGATTCAAAAAATGCAATTACTTTTTTTTTTGAGTTGACACAGACTTCTGAGAAAATTTCTTTGAAAACAAAACAGCTGGTTTCTTCTGAAGCCTCCAGGGTCTTCATTAGAGCCTCATTACAACATGAATTAGTGAGTTTAAGCACAGGTATCCCTGGCTGTGAAGAGCAGCAGAAGGGCAGCACATGCCTTCCCTAGGTAACATGTTTTGGAAAAGGATCAAGTCTGATAATCCCACATTTGTAATTTCAGTATTATTTACATTCTAAACACAGTCTGTTAAACTGGATAGCTTAAGAGGCAATTTTCAGTATTGTTTCACTGCATTTCCTGTAAAAATTACAGTAGGGTTTTTTTAATTATTCCTACCACATCTTGCAATTTTTTCAGAGTAATTCTAAGGAAATTATAAGTACGAATTTATAAATAAAACAGCCTCAGGGGAAGCTGTGGTTTAGTATGTATGAGACAGTAAATATTTTCTCTTAAGATTCAGAACTTATTGCTTTTCCAGCATGCACAACTCTTTTAGAAACACATAAACATATCAGATTCACTCTTCAGCAATAATGCCAGGAATACACATTTCCCCTTTCCTTTTCTTTCTGTTTTGTGCTTATTTACAGTTAACTTACTGTATATGCAATTTATTTATGGATGTTTAGCATAAGTATGTTTATGCATATCCATTGGCACTTTTTAAAAGGAGACCTTAGAGTACCTACCTGAAAGTCATGTTGTTCTGATTTATTTAGAGCTGTCAGCATCTGCATGTTCAACGGTGCATCTTTTTTTGCCTATAGACAGTGAGTCAGAAACACAGCCAGGCCTGCAGTCTGTAAGAAGGTACACAGGTCACAGAACACTTTCCCTCCCAAGACAACAAAACCTCCCCTTTTCCTGTCACGTTGCTCAGTGGCTGACAGACTGGGGTGATAGAGCTCAGAAAGGCAGGAACACGCTGGGAGGTATTGCTGTGAACATTAACTTGTGCACAGACTTCAGTGCTCTTTTATGTATTTCAGTAGGCAACTGAGGAACATGCTTCTCCTGGGCTATCTTTCAAGCTCAGTGGACACACATGAGAGGCCCAACAGGCATTGCCTCTGGGAAGGGAAAGCACCCAGCAGGAGGGATAGAGCAATTCACACATTGCAGAACTCTTGTCTCTGGATGTTTTCACTTCCAGACACTTTCATGCAACAGAGAAGATCTTTAGGTGAATAAACCACATCACCCTGAAACACAATTCCTTGGCAGTTTAAACAAACCTAACTGTGTGCTTATGTGACCAGAAACGGAGCTGGTTCAGGAGTTGAACCATTTGAAAATTGATCTTACTTAGCAAAAAAGAGTAGTTAGGTTTTGGCTGATCCCTGTACCAATGCAATTTCCAGGGATGTGAATGTCTCTGGGAAGAAGGTGTGGAAACATGCAGCCAGCAAAAAGAAGACAGGACAGCAGCAGCTTAGTCTTGGTAAGCCTTGACTGCTACAAAACAGTTTGACTTCCAAGCTATTTTCATAGAACCATAGAATTTAAGGGTTGGAATGGACCTTACAGATCATCTAGTCCCAACCCCCTGCTCTGGGCAGGGACACCTCCTAACTAGACCAGGTTGCTCAAGGCTTCATCCAGCCTGGCCTTGAACATCACCAGGGTCAGGGCAGCCACCACATCCCTGGGCAACCTGTTCCAATGTCCAACCACCCTTACAGTAAAAAGTTTTTTTCTCACAAAAAAAAATATTAAATAAAGCAATGCAAGTCAGATGCTGCAATCCTGCCCACAGCTTTGCATTGCTCTCTCATGCTGACCCCTGAAGCATTCATATTGACTTTCTGAAGTGCCAGTTTGGAAGACTTGCTTAATAGAAAATGAAATCAGAAAGAAAAATATGCATTTCTCTTCTCCTTTCACTACCAAACTAGCTCACAAAGGGGTAAGTAAAATTCCTGTGCCAAAGGATAGAAAGGTGAGAGTGTGCGGCCAAGGGAAGGAAAGAAATGCCAGGGGAATGCAACAGCACCAACCTAGCCTGACTTCAGTCAGCATGGAGTTGCATACCCAAGCCATGGTTAAACGGGCACTTTAGCCAGCAGAAACTGGCGCTGCTACCAAAAGCAGCAGCTCTGTTCACCACTCAGCCCCTGCCCTGGGGCTGGCACAGCCTTCCGTGCTGCTCACTACAGAATCATATCAGAGACCTGATCCAGGTTATAAAACCACCTATTTTCCAAGATGACTTTTCAGTTCTATCAGAGGATGTGTTGTATTTTTTCATAATGAAGTTCAAATCCACTGCTAAGCTGTAGAATTTTAGGTACCTCTCTAGTTTTGCCCTATGTCTATGAAATGGCTACACTTCAATGGCCTCCACAGGAAGTACTCTGTGACTAGAGTTGACAACAAAACTACACATAGAAGTTGGACCTTTTTTCTCATGCACAAGGAATATAGTCTGAAGATATTTTTAATATTTGTTTTCTAAAATTTAATAGCATTAAAAAAAACATTTGGGCTTCTACATTTAAATGCAGTTTTAAAGATATGACCACACAGCATTTGTCAAATAATGCAACTATGCATTTGTTATAACTGTAAGCACACTTGAGGCATTTTTTACTGATTACTTCAGCCTGTATACTTGCACTAACTTCATTGTGTTAATGGTCCAGTACATTTTTGTTACTCAGCTGTATTACTCTTAATTTCATTCCTCAAGAATATATTTAAATAACATTAGCCTATGTACCACATATTCATTTTGTGTTAGCTATACAACCTTCCTTAAATAAAAAAGCAGGAGGTTAGGCAGTGAACTGTGAAACTAACTTGCACAAATAGGTGACCTATATTTGCCAGAAAATTTTCATTCCTTCTTCTTTCCTTATACATAATTTTAACACATTCTGTACTTTCCACCTATGTGATTTCCATGAGCACTGAGCAGGAAACAGTCCCACATAGTACCACAAGACATTATACTTTCTGTCTCAGATGTAGAAAAGATGTGAATGTTGTTATTAATGGAATGTGGATAAAACAAAGGTTGCATGATTATACATATTGCCAACAGGATGTATTTTTCTTGATATCTTCCTATGCAAACATCTATCCTTTGAAGTCACCTCAATAGAGCTGACAAGTGAGCACAGTGTCAGGCACACCTGATTAGTCTGCCCAGGAGTAGCCCCCAGGCAAGCCACAAGTTGGTGGTCAGGCATGGCAAGATGGGAGGGATAGCACACCTTGTCCTCAGCTGTGTCAGAGACTACTCTCTGCTGAACACAGAGCTTCACAATGATATAGGTAGACATTTAAATATATAATTCTATAATTGTAGAACTTCACCTTGAAGTTCTATGTCTCAGCTCCTCAGGTTTCCAATTTACTTTGCAAAAGTCACTAGGTACTTCCCAAAGTCCTCAGAAAATTCTTCCAAGCCTACAAACTCCTGAGATTTACAGCTGTATGTTTGCCCATTCTTTCTCTAAGCATCTGAACTCCAAATTCTTGATCAACAAGTCTTTTTTGAAAACTCCTCTGTTTTATTAGTTTGATAAACAGTTAAACTGTCAAAGAATCACAGAATGGGTAAGGTTGGAAGGGACCACAGTGGGTCATCTGGTCCAACCTCCCTGCTCAAGCAGGGCCATCCTAGAGCACAGGGCACAGGATTGTGTCCAGACAGTAACACATAATTTTTGAAATCTCATAGTGCTACCACATAGAAAATAATGTCCTCTTTAACAAGAAAATATATTTGTTAAGATTATTTCATGCCACATTTTAGTTTGCAATTTGGGCATCTTAACTGCATCTATACAGTCTGAAATGCTTGTGATCTTTTAGTTTTAAAAAGTCGCAAGTTACAGTCAAAATCAGTATGACTATGACTATATATGTATGTCCATTTGATGGCATTTCAGCCATTCATAAACTCAGAACATTATTGAATAGTGCAGTTGAAGCTTTTCATTTGCTTTTTTATCATGTAGGCAAAATCTATGCACATACTAACTGAAGTTGCTGCCTGTTTTTTCCAGCAGTATGTCAGAAATCAAGCTGAAGCCCTTATCCATTATTGTCTTCCCTCCATACATCAGATGAACAATTATCAGAAGAAAGAAATTATGTGCATCAGTGGGAAAGGATGTTCTTTTCTATAAGAATGGCTATAAGTGGGCAGATAGCTTTAGCCACCACTGAACAAACTAATTTGTAGTGTAGTACAGCAATGAGTAATCAAAGAACAAATTTGGGAAGCCTTCAATTGTTTGTGCTAAATCTGTGTGGGATGCCTCAGTCTGGCAAGAGATATAGTCCAGAATTCATAAAAAGCTCCTTTCTCTTCTTTTCTCTGTTTGGCCACTTCTTTCTGATTTCTGATGGACCTGACAATTACCATTTAGAAACTGGAAAGGACTGGTGACAATCACAGCTGCAACAAACAACAAGCCATGACCATAAAGGGGCTTTGTTTCAGCCCTTATACTGCCATCACCTTTGGGAAGTGTTATCTGTACCACAACAGGTATTTTCAGGATGCCCACACTTCACTTAGGTGAAACATCTGAAATCCATCAGAAAAATCAGAAAAAAATCCCCCTGAAAAACCAGTTACTGGTATGTATGGATGTATCGAAGTATTCTGAGATTCTCTGAAAGCCCCTGAGTCTCTCCTTCCCTGCAGACATGGGTAAGCAGGAGTAAGAAGCAAAACCAGTGGCCAGGCTCACCTGCACCACGGCAGGCAAGGAGTGGCTGCATTTCTGTCCTGCTGTTTTGCTGGGACCCAGGCTTCGAGCTGATGGACACTCCTGTTTGAACCCCTTGCTGGAGAGGGTGGGATTAGAAAAGGACACTGAGGGAGCAAACGCTGCCAAGAACCTGAACACTTAGAAGGAAGAGTTGTAAATCCCATTTAAAATGGGATTGGAATTGCATTTTGTGCAATGAAACTGTTAACAGGAGTGGGATTTTTTGATACTGTGCTTCCTTGGTGTAATCAAACGTCACAAAGGTCAATGTGGCTTCTCCAGAGAGGCTATATGGAAGGTAATTTTTCACGTTACTGCAGGTGATATGAATTGCCTCTCCCTAGCCAGTGGTCTAGCAACTTCTCCTAGGGACATAACTTCTGTGTACAAGCTTTTCCACCATCCCAGGTCAGCCCATAAGGAATATATGCTGGAGGGAGCACTGAAGTTTTGCTGTGGTGCTGAAAAAGTTTTATTTTAAGCCTTGCTGAGAACTTGCATATTCTCAAGCATCTTACGAATGTAAGCACCTTGGAAATAAGGTCTGAAACCCTAATGTGTGCCTTCATGAGGGAAGTAAGTGTCAGCAATACCAAAAGGCTACCCTTACTCACAGTAACCACTGCCATGGCTATATGTTTCAGGTTATGCTGTTTCCTAAATTGCTGCTCCAAGTATGATGCAATGCTGAAGTCCTGCAGGGACACAGTAAAATTGTTTTCTAGATGAAGTGAGTTCTGTAACCCAGAGTGCCATCATTTCTTCTTCAGAGAATATAAAATGTTATTCATGGGTGTCATGTGCAAAGAGCTCATTGTGGCTTAAAATTTATTGTTTGCTTCTTTTTGCCTTCTTGATGGCAGTCATAGCACTGTTCGTTGCTAGGGGAGATGAACCCAAGTGTTATCTCTACCTCTCTGGTACCTGGGTTCAAGATCTGTCCCCTCCTGTTCACATACAAATGTAGGCACTGAACAGAACTAGAGCAAAGATTAACCTTTCTGGAACTCTCCCAGGTAGTCTTCACTGAGCAATGCCCACTGTATTCTGCTCCAGTCTCCAAAGTCTTAGCAGTCTACATATTAATAACCAGTCTAAAATGGGCATAAAATTTCCTAAAATAATTCCTTCTATTGTCAGTCAAGGAAAGAAATAATTCATTCACCATGGCCCAACAATGTTCACTGAGACAGAGCAAAGACAGCCCCAGGTTACTGAAGTGACCTAGTTTCATCCTATATATTCACCACAGAGCAGCAGCAAAAATCCTCTGACAAGTCAAAGAAAGACTGAAATTTGAAAGTGGTAAATAAGAAGTTTTATAGCAGGAAGAGGCAGCAAAATAACATGGTTACTTTTTTAAAATATTGTAATATTACCTTGAAAAAAAAATAAAAGTGTGGTTTTTATCATTGCCATGTGTTTGCAGTGGACAGTTGGTTAGTAAACAACAGTGCTTTCACATCCCTAAATGAATTGATTCTTGCTTGTATGGGAATCAGGAACATGAGGCTGAAAGGTTGTCTCAGCCAATGTGATCAGAGAGATCCCAACTACTCTGTGTTGATACTTCTATTGTGAATTTCCTCTGCCAAATCCTTACAGAAACAATGGACAAAGTTTATGCCTAGTGGTAACTGTTTTTGCAGTGTACCGATACAGTATTTCATAGGTTAGGAAAACACCATTTCAGACATCATTTGGGGCAACCCAAAAGACGTTTTCTTCTTGAGATTCTGTCTCTAATGGTAACATTGCTATCTTCCCAAACTTAAGAGCAGCTGAGACACATTCATGATATAACCCTGAGCATACCTGACTTGCATCATGGCTGTACACAGGTGAGATTGTAGAGAGGGTTTAGTTCTGTCCTGCACTTTTCCGTTGCCAAGAGAGAGCTGAGCTAGCAACACTTCTGGTACCTCTGTTGCAAAGGATTGTGTATAACAGTATTTTCTTTATGAGCAATGTTGTATGTTGGAAACCTCAGTTTAAAGGCCTGGTTTAATCCTGTGGTTTCTGGGCTGTCCAGCAAACATTATAAAGTGCTATGAAGCAATGGCTCCACAGAAACAGATATCTTTCATCCTATACAATGATTTTGTATGGAAGTGTTTCTGCTGTCCTGGTCAGGCTTCACTTTGGTATCATCCTGCACACCTGGAAGGGAAGCACTTGTTTTTGTTGTATAAAATTTTCTTTTGTGTTATAAACATAGGAGAGATGTCTGAGAAAGAACTCCTCCTATCATCTTTCCACATCCCCTGGGACTTGATCCAATTAATAAAAGCCTATCTTCTTGTTTTAGCTCTCTTCTTCCTCTTGTTCCTCAAACCCTGGCAGTAGAATTACCTCAGTTCTTAAATTAAGAGAATCAAAGTCACAGACAATAGCTGTGTTTTGTTAAATTATGGTTTTAAGACTATCATCTGTTGTTTCAGATATTGTCCTTTGCTGGGTAAAGGGAATGTTTAGCACTTAGGAAGATGAGTCAGGTAGTAGGAGATGTGTTAAGGGCTGCAGGATAAATGCCATCTATAGAGCTGGTTAACCCAATAGCCACTTGCCAAAAGCAGGGTTCAACTGCTCCTAACAAGAGCAAGGAACCAGAGGGAGGGACATGTCAAATAACCCTTTAGTAAAACCAAACCCAAACCCATAAATAATGCAAGCTAGTGCCTGTTCCTAATGCTTTCTTTTGAAGCTAGTCAGAATGGATTTGCAAATGCATTGTTAGAGTGTGTTCAGTCTAGAGAAGGGAAGGCTTAGGGGGGATCTAACAGCAATGTGCTAGCACCTACAAGGGAGTTATCAAGAAGACAGAGCCTTGTAGTGGTGCATGACAGAGGATTTATGACAGTGGCATAAACTGAAACAAGAGAGGTTCAAACTGGATGTAAGGAAAAGCTTTCTCCACAAGGACAGTCAGACAGCATAGCAGCAGGCCTTCATCACTGGAGGTTTTCCAGCCCTGACCAGGCAAAGCCCAGTCTCACAGATGAGCCTGGTTAAGGCAGGAGGTTGGACCAGAGACCCACTGGAGGCTCTCCTAACCTGAATTACTCTAAGCAATGCTTAGAATTACAAACCTATCTGGTTATGATTACTTTGTGTTCTAACTACTTAGCAGAAGAAACACTTGAAGTAAATTGCCTTTTGGTTTAATCAAGAGATTTTTATACAACGTGGTCTATTGATTTCATGTCTTATATTAAGATTTCACAAAACATCCTAAGAGCTATTAGAGAAAGGAATTGTCATCAGTCAAAAAAGGATTGTCTAACACCTGGCCTTCCATGTGTAACCCTGGCTTTTCCCTTCAAGTAGCATGGACAAGTTAAATCCATGAAATTAGTTTTGCATATAATCATGCATGAAATTGCTTTCCTTCTTAGACACATTTATTGCCTTAAAAAAAAACTATGGAGGAGTAAGTTATGCTACAATGGATTAACATAGACATATATCAATTATTTCTATGACTGATATGTAATCCTGCTTTTTAGCAGTCATTTTACCAGAAAACATTACAAGTGTAATTTCTCAAGTGATTTGAAATAGAACTTTCTGTGCATTTCTTTAAAGCTGGCCCATGAATTTTAAATTTAAGTTTGTAGGTTTTGTGTGAAATATGTTAGTTTTCAAGTGGATACAGTGGCACTACGGTAGGAAGGTTGCAGAGGAGAAAAATAGCTTGGAAATAAAATAATAAAGAAATATCTTAGAAGATATTTCTTAGAAGGATGGAAGACTGGTCTGTTAACATTGTGGTTTATTGTTGGGAGGGTTAATACTGATTTGCAAGGCTGAAAAGGGATGACTAACATTCTGCAGTCCAGAGGCACTGCTGTACAGAAGTGCAGAGGCACTGTTCCTACCTGAAGTGTTTGGGAAGTACAGAGAATGAAAGAATCCAACAAAAGAGAGAAATCTTCACTTCATTATATAATAGTGAGGTAGCAATACTTGGTGAACAAGTAATGTAAAATTATTATAGGGATTTTTCACTTGTTAAGATGTCAAACCTTGATTACATTAGTATTATGTAATTAGTCTCCTAGATCTGTTCTTCTTCTATACACTTGTCTTGGGATCATAACATGAAACTGATATCAGCAAGAACTTCTAACAGCATTGTAAAAACAGTTTTCTCTAGGTGATGCAGATTGTACTGGAGATCTGAAAGTGCCTTTGAAAAAGAAGGATGTTCAGTCTCACTAGCTGCTCTGATATCCTGCCAAACAAAAAAATCACCATGTCGTCCGTACCCTAAATTGTCTCTACACTATTAGAACTACAGATTCTTTGAAGTGCTGTGTGTCAATTAAAGGGGTTTCTCAGTGGTATTCTATGACATCTCTCTATCAAAAGCTATGTTGATGGTTTATTTGTACCTTCTCTAGGGAGAAATCTTGTTTGCCTCAGTTTGGATCCTCTAGTCCAGGACTAGTATCTGGTGAAGCTGTGCTCACTGAGGAGGAATCAAATGCAGAAGCTGAAGGAATTCAAACAGAGGTTAATATTCTTCAGCCAAGTCAAACCCATTCCACTTTTCATACTTAGTTTCTCAAATATGGAAATAATTAGAGCTGCAGAACTAATCATCTCTCCTGAGTAAAGATGCATCTTTATATGGTTTTCTCCTCTCTCTTTTATTTTTATTTAAAAATGGCGTGACAAAACATGTTTTCCATGGCACATGACATAAAATATTTAAACTAATTTTTTGTAAATTGATTGAAATTACTTGGTGTTTGACTTGACATTTGTTCCTTTCGTGGATCTCCTACCTGATACTGAGAGGACAGAAGTGGAATACATAGCACAGTATAGAAATTTTTAACTATATACAAAGAACTGAATTTGTACACAGCTACAAATGTATAGTCATCTGCAAACCTTATTATGAAAGAAGAAATGCATTTAATTCAGCTCATAACTGAAGGTACTGGTAGGCCATTGATGGCATAATATTAAAAGTCAAAAGCCTCTCATACTTTCATAAGGAGAAGTAGTTGAAAATAAGCAGCTTAGTATTTTTTTTAGTACATGTTAAAATAGATTTTTTTTCCTAAATACTTGATTTGACAAGGCTAAACAAGTTCTCTCAACTGCAATTGGGAATTACATTTCTATTTCTCCAAGGGGAAGTTTAGCACAGAAGTAAATACCATGACGTATTCCCTCTGAAATGAATTTTTTTTCCATCGCCAAGGGGATGCACCTGCACACTAATTTGGACTCCCTCAGCTATTGTGCAGCTCTTTGAGTGGCACCAAAATATTTACCAAAAAACCCAACATAAATATTCAACCAATTTAACTAAATATTTATGGACTAGCTAAAGTAACCGAGGACTAGAATCAGAAATAGGCAGTGGTATAGTTTGCTTCTCTCTTCATGACTGAAAAGGAAAATAAATGGAAGGTAATTTACAAAGCAAACACAAAGAGAAGAGTATGATAATCCTGTAATACTGACTGATAATTCTGAAAAAGCTGCTTTTCTGATGAAAAATGATTTTGAGTGGTGGGCAGTATTTCTGAATCAGGCACCTTTATCTTGGAGTGATGTTAGATGACAGTTAAGCAGCTGAATTATGTATTATCAAATAAATATTAATTTCTTGCAAGAAGAATTAAAACACCCTTTTAATGAAAAAACAGCTGTGTATAGATCTTCCAGTAGTTTCCATACTTTGCATATCTACCAGAAGACAACAAAGTCT